>NW_026078926.1:0-1051 GCF_006386435.1 Epinephelus moara | reverse complement strand
GAGCCTAAAAAGCCACTGGAAAAAAACAGAAAGGTTGCTACAAAACAACCACTTTTGGAGCCAATAAAGCTGCCGGAAAAACACAGACAGGATGCGGATGCTAAAAACACCCATGTTCAGAGCTTAAAAAGCTGCTGAGAAAACGCAGACAGGTTGTTACAAAACACCCACATTTGGTGCCGATAAAGCTGCTGAAAAAACACAGAGGGTGCTACAAAACACCCACCTTTGGAGCCTAAAAAGCCACTGGAAAAACACAGAAAGGGTGCTACAAAACACCCATGTTTGGAGCTTATAAAGCTGTTTGAAAACACAGACAGGGCGCTACGAAACACCCACCTTTGGAGCCTAAAAAGCCACTGGAAAAACACAGAAAGGGTGCTACAGAACAACCATGTTTGGAGCTTATAAAGCTGTTGGAAAAAAAAAGAAACAAGGTGCTACAAAACACCCACCCTTGGAGCCTAAAAAGCCACTGGAAAAACACAGAAAGGGTGCTACAAAACACCCATGTTAGGAGCTTAAAGGCAGCTGGAAAAACACAGAAAGGGTGCTACAAAACACCCATGTTTGGAGCTTATAAAGCTGTTAGAAAACACAGACAGGGCGCTACGAAACACCCACCTTTGGAGCCTAAAAAGCCACTGGAAAAACACAGAAAGGGTGCTACAAAACAACCATGTTTGGAGCTTATAAAGCTGTTGGAAAAAAAAGAAACAAGGTGCTACAAAACACCCACCCTTGGAGCCTAAAAAGCCACTGGAAAAACACAGAAAGGGTGCTACGAAACACCAAACTTTGGAGCCTAAAAAGCCACTGGAAAAACACAGAAAGGGTGCTACAAAACACCCACCTTTGGAGCTTATAAAGCTGTTAGAAAACACAGACAGGGCGCTACGAAACACCCACCTTTGGAGCCTAAAAAGCCACTGGAAAAACACAGACAGGGCGCTACGAAACACCCACCTTTGGAGCCTAAAAAGCCACTGGAAAAACACAGACAGGGTGCTACAAAATACCCACCTTTGGAGCCTAAAAAGCCACTGGAAAA
>NW_026078925.1:0-2800 GCF_006386435.1 Epinephelus moara | reverse complement strand
ATAAAAGCTGTTTCAGAATTATTCTTTCAAAACATTTCATTACTGTACATGTTAGGGCAACAGGGCGCAGGTCATTAAGTTCCTTAGGTTTATTGTTTTTAGGTACGGGCACAATCAGAGATTTTTTCCATAGACAAGGAACTACACCAGTGTCTAATGACAGCTGGAACAGCCTTTGAAAGCGCTGTGCCAACTGATCTGCACACACCTTTAATGTCCTGCTGCTAATACCATCAGGCCCACTAGCTTTACGGGGATTCACATGTCTGAAGTAAGATTTAACATCGTCTATAGAAATGTCAATGTCCACACACTTCATACCACTGATTTCTGTATAAACCAAGTCCTGTTTAGCTGTAAAATCGTGTATATCAAATCTACAATAAAAATCATTCAGGTCATTGGCCATTTCAAGTTCATTATCCACTGCCATGCGATGTTTCTTAGGCTTGTATCCTGTGATTGCCTGAACCCCCTGCCATGCTCTCCTAGCATTGTTTCTAAAAAAGTTCTCTAATTTACGTTTATATACTGCTTTACAGTCCCTGATCATCCTTTTTATGTTTTTCTGCACTGTCCTTTTGTCTTCTCTATTTCCTCCCGATTTGAACAGTCGCTTTTTTTGGTTAAGAAGTTGTTTTAGTTCCGAAGTTACCCAGGGCTTGTTGTTGGAAAACATCTTAACAGTCTTTTTGGGAATGATTGTGTCCTCACAGAATGTTATGTACCCCGATATAGCAAGCGCCGCTTCATTGACGTTTTCGGTCCCGTCGGTCACCACATTCCAATCCGTGCGCTCCAGGCAATCTCGCAGTGTCTCGGTAGCGGCAGCAGTCCAGCTCTTAACCTCCACCTTTCTGGCTTTCTCACGCCACAGCCGGGACACATAGGAGGGCATCAGTTTAATCATGTTGTGATCCGAGTTCCCTAAACCGGGCAGTGCTTTAGAGTAGAAGGCATCCTGGATATTTCCATAGCACTGGTCGAGGCAGGCTGTGTTGCGAGTGGGACAGGTGACATATTGCTGATATGTGGGTAGGTGCTCCTTTAGGCTGCATAAATTGAAGTCTCCCATCACAAAGTTAGCTGTGACGATCTTCTGGACTGATTTACAGTTGGGTCTCCAATGACATTTTGGCAAAAACATTTCACTCGAAGAACCTGATTTCTTAATAATACTCCAGAATTCAAATTTACAATATATACAAGAATATATAAGTAATTTATTTGTTTTATTATCTTAGCTTAATTTTATCATCATAAAACAAAATATTTAAAGGGGAACTAATGTTTTTTTCAACCTGGGCCCTATTTTCCGATCTACTTTTGTCTAAATGAGTGATAGCATGTTCAATATGTGACATTTCTCCAGTATGAAGCTAGGGCTGACCTGCCTGCAGCCCATGAGCGCGCGCTATATTAAATAATAGGGCACTCAGACAGCGTCAAACAACGTCAAAATACGTCCACTAAAAGAACATTTTTTCCACACAGATAGGCTCGGATTGTTAGTGTAATTATCCGACGACATAACGGAAAGGAGAAATGAACGTCTGTGTTTACCTTTAACTGGATTCAGACATGTTCCTCTGCCTGTTGCTGCTCCCTCTCTCTCCTCGTCCACTCTTCAGTTTCAATGAGCGCTGCGTCCGTGTACGTCCGTCTACTCCGTGTTCAAATAAATACGGGCGTTCATCAAATTCAAATGGCTCATCCAGATCCAGTTGGTCAAAGTCGGGTAAAAATTCAGCCATGACTACTCCAAACAGAGTAACTCCTCGCGTTTGTAAGGTCACTCCAGCGGCAACTTCCTGCTACAACTCAAATCTCGCGAGACATGAGATTTCAGAGCCAGCCAGAGCTCAGAGTGAGTGTTTTGACTTGCCACAACAAACATGTCCAAATTTTTACCCGATTTTGACCAACTGGATCTGGATGAGCCATTTGAATTTGATGAACGCCTGTATTTATTTGAACACAGAGTACACAGACGCAGAGCTCATTGAAATTGAAGAGCGGACAAGGAGAGAGAGGGAGCAGCAACATGTTCCACCCGTCCTGTTTCAGTGGGATTGATGTGGTTGAAATGAAACAAAAATTAAGAGCAGTCTATATTCTGTTCAGAACTGATAATTTTCAGATGTTTTATATGTATGTATGAATATATTTTGTGTGTGTGTGTGTGTGTGTGAGCAGGGATGACAGGCCATGGATGTGCACATTCTGTTCATTCAGAACCTCTCAGTCGAGTCTTCACCCAGATCAGCAGAAGAAGGAGGAGGTCATGTCTTGCCAGATATCCCAACGCATGCTGGTGAGCACGCCGTCTGACTCTGTGTCCTCACATCATAACGCCTGCCTCTCTGACACACCGCCGCCTCTCACCTCCTCTTCTCTTACATCAACAGCAATGCCAGTATCTCCTCCTGTATCTGTGCAGTGCTGATGGGGAACAAATATTTGCCACCAACCCATGCCTCTACGTGAGTCTCTGTCTTGCTCCTCTCATGCACCTGTTTACTGTCTTCATATTTGTGGGAAATAATACAAATAAAGAGGAATGACGCTGTCCTCAGGTGCTTATGATGGTCTGAAGCTCGTGTAAACACACAAAGTTGTTGCAGAGTGTTGAGTATTTCATTCATTTCTGCTCAGCACCCACAGTTGCAAAATTACTCCACTGTGATCAAGACTCCCATGTGGCTCGGTAAAGTTGCAGACAAACTCCAGGAGCAACTCTACCAGACGGTTGGAGAGTTTGTGTCTGACGTCCAGCTCATTTTCAACAACTGTGCCACGT
>NW_026078924.1:0-1538 GCF_006386435.1 Epinephelus moara | reverse complement strand
AAGAAGGCTGTTTTGGTAATGTGTTTGATGTGCCCGTCGAAGGACAGGAATTAATCGAAAATGACGCTAAGATTTCGGATGTGAGTGAGGTGGATACTGTGGAGCCGTCGATGTTGAGGGTGAAGTTATGAGTGGATTTGGTGACTGCTTTTGGTCCAGTGATGATAATTTCAGATGGGTTGCAGTTTAATTGAAGGAAATTGGTTTGAAGCCAGGATTTTATTTCAGTGATGCAGTTTGTCAGGGTTGAGTGGGTGGCAGTGGAGATTGTCTTGGTGGAGATTAGGAGCTGGATATCATCACAATATCACGATGCAATGGAACTGGACACCATGACGGCGGATTCTGTGACCAAGGGGGGAAAGGTACAGGATGAAAAGGAGGGGACCAAACTGGACCTTGGGGGACACATTGGAGGAGGAGAGCAGTGGGGGATTTGCAGTTATTGATGGAGATGAACTGAATTCTGTCTGAAGTCTGAAGGATGGAGGGATTGATGGTGTCGAAGGCGGCACTGAGGTTGAGGAGGATGAGGATGTTGAGGTTTTTGACATCAGAGGAGAGAAAGAGGTCGTTAGTGATTTTAAGCAGGGCAGTTTCAGTGCTATGTTTTGATCAAAATCAGGATTGGAATGTTTCATACATGTCATTGACAGAGAGGTGGTGTTTCAGTTGGGAGGTTACAGCATCTTTCAGTAGTTTGGACAGAAAGGGTAGGTTGGAGATTGGCCTAAAGTTACTTGGGATGTCAGGGTTCAGTCCAGTTAACTGTTTTGGTGATGTGTTTGATGTGCCAGTCGAGGGACAGGAATTAGTCGAAAATGACGCTAAGATTTCGGATGTGAGTGAGGTGCATACTGTGGAGCCGTCAATGTTGAGGGTGAAGTTATGGGTGGATTTGGTGACTGCTTTTGGTACAGTGATGATAATTTAGGATTTGTGGCGGTTTAATTGGAGGAAGTTGATTTGAAGCCAGGATTTTATTTCAGTGATGCAGTTTGTTAGGGTTGAGTGGGTGGCAGTGGAGATTGTCTTGGTGGAGATTAGGAGTTGGATATCATCGACGATGCAATGGAACTGGACACCATGATGGCGTTTAATGTGACTGCTCCCTCTGTACTGGTGGATTCATGGCGCTCCTCACATGCACCTACAAACACACACAAATAGCTATAATAATAAAAGTAATAATAATATTAATAGTAACAATCGTAATATTGATAGTAATAATAATAACAGTAATAATAGTAATAGTATAGTAATGCTAATAATATTAATAGTAATAACAATAGCAATATTATAACAGTAATAATAGTAATAATAATAATAATAATAATAATAATAATATTAATAGTAATAATAATAATAATAATAGCAATAATAATAACAATTATAATAGTAATAGTAATAGTGATGATGATGATAATAATAATAATAATAATAATAGCAATAATTATAACAGTAATAATAGTGATAATAATAATAATAACAGTAATAATAGTAATAGTGATAATAATATTAATATCAATAGTAATAAT
>NW_026078923.1:0-1255 GCF_006386435.1 Epinephelus moara | reverse complement strand
TGTGAGCTTTGATAAGATATTAATGGGTGAGTTATAATAAATATATAAAAATTACCCCCTGGGGGTCTATGGGGATTGACTCAGCCTCAAGTGGTCATTCGATGAACTGCAGTTTTTGGCACTTCTGCGTTGGCTTCATTTTTCAGTCCCATAAGTTGCTACTTGGTAAATAGCCGGTCAGATACCTGGTTACGGATTAACAGAACATAGCCAAGAAATCACCGTTCTCCAGGTGATTGGTCTAGTATAGGTTTTAATGTGGAAAAAAAAAGCAGCAAAAATGTTGGCTTTGAATTAGCACCAATACAATATACTGATTGGTGAACATTACCACTTACAGTTACTTACTGAACATGTTATTCATACCCTAACAGCTATCTGTGCTTTCTATTTGTACTTCATAATGAATAGACCTAGGAACATCTTATATATTTTTGCTCTTAAAAAAATAGCCAAAACTACACTCACACAAGGTTTGTTTGTTGTCGGTGTTTGTGGTGTGTCAGGTCGTGCCCCCTACACAGATGATACACAGACAATAAGAATAATATGAACGAGAAAGAGGGGACATTAGAAACTTTGGCACAAAAGCAATAGTTGCCATTCCAATTAAAAGGTCGAGTTTGGATGATATGCTTAATTATTGTCTTGCTGAGAGCTTTGTGAAAAGATGTCGAATCATAAACTGCATCAGAAGAGGAACAGCAGTGATGCAACAATGATGAAGTAAAATCTTTTCTAAGTAATTGTTTACTTTGTTTTTTTCCTTCCTCTCTGAATGTTTCTCAACAACTGATGTTTGTTTGATTTCTTTCATGCACTTCTCTCCAAGTGCAAGAAAGCGTGCTCTTTTCACTTTATGTTTACTGTGGGAAAATAGAATGTATTTGTTTTCTAGTAATTCATGATATGTAGCCTATTTTGACACAAACATCAGCCTGATTTCTGTTAATAAAAAACTGAAAATGACGCGTGCGTTTAATCAGTAGGCATAATCATTACTAAGCATGAATAAATCACACAGTTGCTCGATCCAAATAAGCTGAGGTGAGTGAGTGCGCTGCAGGACCATCAGAGCAGCATTGAGGCCTACGGTGATTTAAAGTTAAAGTTAAAGTCCCACTGATTGTCACACACCTGAGTGTGTGAAATTTGTTCTCCGCATTTGACCCATCCCGAGGGAGCAGTGAGCAGCAGCGGTGCCGCGCTTGGGAATCGTGGTGATGATTTACGGTGGCGGAGCGCATAAACAAAC
>NW_026078922.1:0-6057 GCF_006386435.1 Epinephelus moara | reverse complement strand
GTTTTGTTTTGTCACTCACATCTCCTCTTGTTTCAGATCACTTTACTTCTTGCCCTTGTGTTTATGATGTAATTGGTACATTTTCAATTTCCTTACATCCCATGCCTGTCTCCCGACTCACTGTCAGCCAGGCAGCATCTCTCATGTGAAGCAATTTGTTTTTTGTGGCCAATATCGTATGATATTAGCCATGAAAAACAATAAAACACAGCAGCAATCAGTGTCTCCTCCACACATACTTTTTTGCTATTGGTTGAGGCTGTGTCCTCACCAGTCGAAGTTCACAAAACTCCACACGATGTGAATTTGCTCTGCCACTAGAAGCTAATACTTTATTTGTCCCTCTGCTTGCATTCAAAGGAAGTGAACTCTAGGCAAATATTTGCTGCAGTTAATTTCGCTCATGTGTGACCAGGCCCTAATCCTGCAGTCTGTTCACCACATGCTCACCTGTTGTCACTCCCCCAGTATGTGTGTCCTTCCTAAACCATCCCAGTTCCTTTGTTCTTTGTGTTCAGTTTTTATTTATTTGGAGTTCTGTTGCCTGATTTTAGGACTCTAAATCTGCCCTTTGAATTTGCCTGGCTGCTTGCTCATCTGTTGCCTGCATTTGGGTCCAATCATGCTACCTGCACTACAAAACATGACCGATGTAGTGTAAAGGCTAGTTGAAACATATATGTCAATATGAGAGTTGAGGATTTGAATGCTGCTATGCTTTGGTTTCTTGTTTTACAGTTACTAATGATCTGATGTGCACAGAGTAATAAAGCCCTAGCCAAAGTTCAGTCAGTACTTTGCATACTTAGGCCTGTCATTTATTTCTCATACCATCTACCATTCACTCCTCACACACATGCTCAGCCATAATTTCTTGCTCATTGATGGGGGTTGTCAATTGAGACATCAGCCGATCACAGTTAACCAATAGCACATTGACACATCCTCTCTGTTAGCCTATCATCTAACTGCTTCTTGTTCTAAATATGGTCTCTTTCTGCTTGTAGGTTTGCCATGCTGCACTTGGGCACACCCTTCACCTTCCCATTACTGCATTGTCTGCGTAGATTCATTAGTCTCATCAGCCATCGGTCTCAAAATCACCAGCCACCACCACCAGTGTCTGGACTCCATGGGGGGGATTTATCTTGATGCTGCTCAGATGCCCCTCAATTACAAAATCTCACCTGTGGAGTCTAAGCGCCAAAGTCTCCTGTCAAGTCTTAATCATCACACATCATTTGTTAATGCATGCACTTGGTATTGTAGTAAACAATTATCTTTGCATCATTCACTTGTCTCTCCTATTTGAAATACCAGTACAGTTAATGTTGTGAGTCCTACAACAATCCTGTTTTAATGTGTTATGTATCTGTATACACGTGTTGGTAATTCATTGTTCTTCAAATAGGCTGGTAGTTCTTTTTTCTTTAAAAAGACAAATGTACACCTTTAATTTGAAGGAGTATATCAATAGTGAGGTACACAACATTTACTGGGAACAAGCTTTCTCAAGCTAAGGGGAGACTTTGTGGGCACCCATAGAACCCATTTTCATTCAGATATCTTGATCTGGGAGTTTAAAGAACCCCCTTGAAATGCCAGTTGTTCCCTTCCTAAAATATAACCCACTTTATTAGGCAAACTATGCCCATGTGGGTCAAACCAATGGATACCTTAGTTTGTCTAGTTTCCCGATATACCCTTATCTTTGCGCTAGCTTAAAAAATTAGGAGAGGGGGCACCTAAGTTAACCTCAGAAAAGCAGGTGTAACCGTAATACCATGGATGATTTTTGATCACTTTAACTTCACAAGAGACGACACAGAGCAGAAGGGCTCCGCCTGACCAGCAGGTTTGAACTCGAAAACCTCTTGCTGTGAGGCAACAGTGTTAACTACTGCACCACCGTGCCACCCACTAATAAACCCATTTATAAATTTGGCTTTATTGCATGACACGTCTGTCGGCTTCTTCTCTGGAGCCTTTGTGCTCCACTGTCTGGCAGGTTAACTCACATCGCAGCAGTGTCTGGATAGTGTGACTTGTGGGGTTGTGCTGCTGCCGTGGTCCTGCCTGATGCCTCCTGCTGCTGTTATCATTAGTCATACTTCTACTGTTACTATACACATGATTATTGGCACATATGTATACTATCAGATATTGATATATACCTACAACATATTGTACCACAATAGCCATAATTATTATTATAATATTGTTACTTAAATTAATGTTGTTGTAAGCTATTATCATCACTGTCTGTCCTGCATCTCTCTCTGTCTCTCTCTCTCTGTCTCATTGTGTCATACGGGTTACTGTTAATTTATCATGTTGATCTGTTCTGTACGACATCTATTGCACGTCTGTCCGTCCTGGAAGAGGGATCCCTCCTCAGTTGCTCTTCCTGAGGTTTCTACCATTTTTCCCCCGTTAAAGGGTTTTTTTGGGGGAGATTTTCCTTATCCGCTGTGAAGGTCCTAAGGACAGAGGGATGTCGTATGCTGTAAAGCCCTGTGAGGCAAATTGTGATTTGTGATATTGGGCTTTATCTTACTACATAATGACGAAAACTCTGTCTGTCTGTGTCTGTTCCACGTTTTTCTCCTCACTGACTTGGTCAATCCATGTGAAATTTGGCACAGTGGTAGAGGGTCATGGGAGGATACGAATGAAGCAATATTACAATTGGCCAAAGGGGAGCGCTATAGCAACCGATTGAAATTGCAAACTTTGAATGGGCATATCTCATGCCCCATATGTCGTAGAGACATGAAACTTTGCACAGAGATGCCTCTCTTCATGAGGAATAAATTTGCCTCAAGAACCCAAAACATCCGGTGATATAGATTTTCTGCCATTTTGAATTTTTTGAAAAACACTTAAAATCGATCTCTTCCTAGGAAGTTTGACCGATCTGCATGAAACTGTGTGAACATAATCTAGGGACCAATATCTAAAGTTCCCTCTTGGCAAAAGTTGGAAAACGTACTAAAACTGAGCTTCTATAAGGCAATGAATATTGCGGAGGGCATGGCTCATCATATAAAGGTTTATAACATCTCAAGGGTTTCACCGATCACCACGCAACTTTGTAGGCATATGACCACACATAATCTGAGGGGACCCCTCCATTATTGACCCCATCAAACAAAATGGGGGTGCTAGAGAGCTAATTACTTATGTAGACCTAACCGCCATATCGATTTTTAATAAACTTGGTAGATATGTAGAACAGTACGCCTCAAGGTGACTGGAGAAATTTAACTCTAATTGGCAACTGGGTGGCGCTATAACAACAGAAAAATGCCTAAAAATAGCTAAAATGCGACTGATCACTGTGGCTCCCCCTGTGGCCAAATGTTTGGGGGTTTTTTCTAATTTTTGGTATGACTAAGTCATGGTATGGTATGCTGTACATAATCACAGAAACTGTCAGTCAGTCATTCTGTCTGTCCCACGTTTTTCTACTCACTGACGTGGTCAATCTATGTTTCCCATGTGAACTACCAGTGCGCCCCACTTTTAAGTCAATACAACATATAAACACTTTTAACTATCTGCCTTTCAGCGTGCTATCTCAACTACTAATGTACAGTTTTAGCCCACTAACTATCCCACTATTGGCAATGATACTACTGTACTTTCATTAAAGCAATCGAACTATCAGATTCACAAAAACTCTGTCTGAATACATTGCTCTTTTTAATGGGTTCAGTTGACTATTTAATCTACAATTTCCTATGACCTGTATCCCAAACACACACCATGTGAAACTGTACCTGGGCAACTGTGCACTCAATGGGTATGGACTAGTTATTGCTATAATATTATTACTTAAATTAATGTTGTTGTAAGCTATTATCATCACTGTCTGTCCTGCATCTCTCTCTGTCTCTGTCTCTTTTTCTGTCTCATTGTGTCATACGGGTTACTGTTAATTTATCATCTTGATCTGTTCTGTACAACATCTCTTGCACGTCTGTCCATCCTGGAAGAGGGATCCCTCCTCAGTTGCTCTTCCTGAGGTTTCTAGAATTTTTCCCCCGTTAAAGAGTTTTTGGGGGGAGTTTTTCATTATCCACTGCGAGGGTAAAGGACAGAGGGATGTCATATGCTGTAAAGCCCTGTGAGGCACACTGTTATTTGTGATATTGGGCTTTATAAATAAAATTGATTGATTGATAATATAATAATTAACAGCAAAGCTCCAAGAGTTAGTAAAAGAAGAAGAAACTTGTGAAAGGAAATGCCAATGGAAAAGGAATCTCTGCAGTTAATTTGTTAATGTAGCCTTTTATTTTTTAATTTCCTATTTGATTTAGATCTACAGTATTTCAGTTGATGCGAGCATTCATTGCTCTGCTCCAGTCAAACGTCACTTAATTACTTCTTAATATTTGACAGACCTCCATGCAAGTCCCTCACTAGCACATTCATGTGTCACTAATGAAACATTAAAGTTTTTTAATACACGTATTAAGTATACAAGCACCTCTTCCCTCATTATTAAGTAGTTTTCCTTTGTAGTATTGTTCATTTTAAATAAAAGCACGGGGTATTATTTCCAATACTATTCTGTTAATTTGTGGCAGCACTGTGTCTGACTAATATTACACCAAAAAGTAAGCTTCACTGAGTAATTGCAGAAGCATGTTATGGCAAACTTTATCCTCCCTAAAGCTACTTATATACAGTCTGTCTATATGTCTGTCTGTATAACTCTTGTCTCAGTTTATTCTACTACTCCATGTCAACCCAACTTTGTTTCTTAATGCCTTTTAATACAGCCTTTTTCATGCAGCAATGTGTCCCAGGAGAAGAATACAAACTATTATAAACAAACCAACAAGTGCAGAAGATGTATTTTGAGAGAACTTCAGCAAAACAAGTTGTCTCAGCATGCACACAAAATATGTTGCAACCATGTGGGTTGTTGCTCATACAAATCCAGTTGCTGTGTGGTAAAAACATCTGATGGTTAGAGGGAGGGGGCGCTGCCAGTGTAATGAGAGACCGAGACGCGGGTACAGACACTAAGAAGGAGACAATAGCAGAGTATAGGCGTGGAGAGTGATTCACTGGTGAAGAATGTTTGCAGACACCAAATATATTCTGCATTCTGTGTAGATGATACCGTCCTCGCCACAAAACTCACCAACATCTACTGAAAAAATATCTGCTCAGTAAATCAGCCATTAAAAGACAATGTAATGATTTCAGAGCGATGGTGATAATTAACCCTTTCCTTGTCAGGATTTTGCTGTTTGTCAGGACTGCTGTGCCCACGTGAACCCCTGAGAGCTGCAGTGTTGCTGCAGACTGTTAGTCTTGTTGACATAGTTTGGAAAACATAAATCTGAAAACAGGAAAATCATTTGACTTGGATGTGACACACAGCAGCAGCAGAAGTAGATGTTAAACACTGGGAGACTTCTGACAAATACTGATTAAAGTAAAAGTAAAGCTTATTTTAAGTACAATTAAGTTCAACTCGTGTGCTGCATGAGCATAGTTTTTACTCTTGGTGAATGAATAATTTACTAAAATCCAAATTTTTCACGATCACATGAAACCCTGCAGTGTAATACATCAGTGTTTAGAGCAGAGCTCTCTGTTTTTGCCACAACAGGCTGCTGTTGTGTGCTGTGCAGTCTCCGCCTCTCCTGTGGTAGCAATGCCAAAACAATTTTCCACTACAACCCAGTGGTTGTTTGTGTGTGTGTGTGTGTGTGTGTGTGTGTGTCTGTGCAAGAATGCTTGTTTACCTCAAGCTGAGGATTTCACAGAGGAAGTAGCTAAATAGCTCCTCATTCTTTCTCCGCCCGGCTCTTTTAATCTTTTGGTAATTATCTCTGTTTAGTTCAAACATGCACAGAAAATGCAAAGTTGTGTCAAGTGAACAAATCATTCACTTCTTTCATTCGCCTCTGTAACTCAACAAAAAGCATGTGCATCCAGTTATTGCAGCTTGATAAAAACAAGCTTGTTGCCGTTAAGCAGGTCCAGTTGTGCAAGAGTGTGTCATAACCCTGTTGAGTTCATTATAGTTTATGA
>NW_026078921.1:0-1049 GCF_006386435.1 Epinephelus moara | reverse complement strand
TCATTTAAGATGCTGTCGACTCCACAGGCCTTTTAAGCTTTCAGGGATTGGATGCTTTCCGTTAGTTCCTGCTCTGTTATTGAAGCATCTAGAGGGTTTTGGTTGTATTTGATTACTAATTCTAAAGTTTTCCACTTGGCGTGTGTTTTGTTTTGGTCATTGTTCTTTGTAATATTGCTGTATAATTCAGTAAAATAATTCATCCAAATGCTGCCATTTTGTATTGCCAATTGATCTTGTTGTGTTTTGTTTAGAGTGTTCCACTTCTGCCAGAACTGGTTTGACTCTAAAGATTCTTCTATTTCAGAGAGCTGGGTTCTGGTGTGTTGGTCTTTCTTTGCTCTCAGTGTGCGTTTGTATTGTTTCAAGGTGTCGCAGTAATGAAGGCGTATGTTTTGGTTATTTGGGTCTCTATGTTTTTCGTTTGATAACTTTCTTAAAGTTTTCCTTATATTTTTGCAATCATTGTCAAACCATTTGTTATTGTGTATTTGTTTTGATTTTTGATTAGAGGTTTTCAAGTTTGATAACTTTGCCAATTTATCAAAAATTGCGTTAATTTTGCCCACAGCAGTGTTTACACCATCATTATTGTGGGGGAATATTTCAGAAAGACAAAAATCGATTGAATATTGGATTTTGGCATTTTCAAATGCCTTTTGGTAGCTCTCCATGCTGTCTGATTTCCATCTGTATGAATGTGTGGTGTTGTACAGTTCACTGGGTTTAGAGGCCTCAGAGTTACTGTGTGCCCTCTTCAGATAGACCGTGATCTTGCTGTGGTCCGAGAGGGGTGTGAGTGGGTTGACTGTGAAAGCTCTGAGAGACATTGGTTCCAGATCTGTTATGGCATAGTCTACCGTACTACTGCCAAGAGCTGTACTAAAAGTGTAACGGCCCAGAGAATCTCCTCATAACCTACCATTGACTATATACAGACCCAGCGTGCGGCAGAGCTGTAAAAGCTGGGTACCATTTGTGTTTGTAATTTTATCAAAATTGTGTCTTGGGGGGTGTTCGGGGAGAGGAAAGCAGGTTTCTCCAGGTAG
>NW_026078920.1:0-1239 GCF_006386435.1 Epinephelus moara | reverse complement strand
TAAGGGTCTCCTGTGCGGGTTCCAAAAAATGGCTCAGTAGCACCCCCTTCAAAGGTTTGAGGAAACAGCCCCTGAAGCTAGTTTAACCTACATGTATGAAACTCGGCAGGCTTATGTAACGCCCAGAGACCTACAAAAAGCGTCTTGGAGGCATGCTCTAAACCCAACAGGAAGTCGGCCATTTTGAATTTACTGTGCAATTTTGGTGCATTTTTGGCCATTTCCAGGGGTCATAAATGAACGAACTAGTCCTAGAGATTTCATCCGATTGACTTCAAACCTTGGTCTGTCCCATCCCAAGACCTTGAAGATGAAAAGTTATCAAAAGCTTGAGTTTTCGTCAATGCGTGTGACCGTGGGATGGCGTCAAAGTTAGGGGTCTCGCCACTAACCAGTAAGTAATTTATAACTCCAGCATACATGGTCCAATTTTGGCCAAACTTCACAGGATTGATGACAGTCCCACCCTGAACACATCTACATGTCAATAATTAGAGATAAATATAGCGCCCCCTACTGGCAACAGGAAATGTCATGTTTTAGACTTTAATTTACATCTCCTACAGAATTAACCAGATCCATCTCAAACTTGGTGAAAAAAGTCATAAGACGTTGATGACACTTTATTGTGAAAACTGTGAGTTTTCGTCGAAGGGCGTGGCCATGGCGTGGCGTCGAACTTTGATGTTTCGCCGTGATAATAAACGTTGCTGTAACTTGACTCCACGTGGGAATATCTTGCCAAAACTCCACACATATGATGACAGTCCAGCCCTGAACACATCTACAAAGGAATTTTGAATCACCGCCATAGCGCCACCTTCTGGAAACAGAAAGTTACTTTATACATTCTTTGATGTCCCGCTTCTAGCAGGTTAATCCGACCCACCTCAAACTTGCTGGTCTAAGTCCTTAGACCTTGATGATGCTTAAAAATGAAGCTTTTTAGTCTTCATCAAACGCTGTCACCGTGGCGCCGCCTTGTTCACCATCAAACACGATGTTGTTTTGAAGGGACAAGGGATGCTTGAAAACTCACCAAACGTGGCATACACATCACAGGTCACAATTCCTGTTGTCT
The DNA here is from genome assembly GCF_006386435.1 of Epinephelus moara. NCBI lineage: Eukaryota > Metazoa > Chordata > Actinopteri > Perciformes > Serranidae > Epinephelus > Epinephelus moara. Next base: position 158 of record NW_026078920.1, on the reverse strand, counting down.
GATGTGATTTTTGTGCTTTGATGCACCAAGATGGCTAAACAGCGCCCCCTAGAATAATTCAATTAAGCAGCCCCCAAAGCTGGTTTGACCTGCATGTATGAAACTTGGTAGGCACCTGTAACACTCTACACCGCGTTCCAAATTATTATGCAAATGAT
>NW_026078919.1:0-1138 GCF_006386435.1 Epinephelus moara | reverse complement strand
GTGTGTGTGTGTGACGGACACACTGGGACGTTTCCAGAACCAAACTGGGACTCAGTGCAGTCAGCTGCTCTGTTCTGGATTTTGTTTTTCTGTCTGTGTTTTCTGATTTTGGTCTCTTTGGTTTTATTATTTCTTATGACATCATGTGAAATCGTAGTGTTTGCATGAGAGTGTGCACGAGAATACGGGAAAAATTCCATCCTCCATTGATTCAGACAGGGACGATGCATTTTATTTTTCAATACAGGTCGGGTGGCAACACGTTCCTCTCTGTGGGGAGGCGATGGAAACTATCGCTGATTACAGGAACCAGCCCGTTTCGATCTGGCTGCATGTTCAACACTGTTGTAGCAGTAACATATTTATCCCAGTCTGGTTGTTGTTACAGACGCAGACAGAACAACTGGTACCAGAGCTCCACAAAGACATTTTAGGAAATGCCAGTTTAATGTCACTAAAACATCTGTCAGACACAAAGCAGTATTTGCTGAATTAAAGGTAAATTACTTTTTAAAAAGAACCGTCGAGGGCTGTTAGCTACTACGATTAGCCGCTGGGACTGACTGTGACTAACTGTTTCACCCATAATGATTTAACAATGGAAAGACCGACATGCACAATCGGTCAAAAATATTCTCGGCAGTTATCTGTCGACGTCTCGCATTTTGTCTCATGTGCATTTTATAGGACATAAGATATGTTTCTGCTCTTTCCCAGTAATTTACAGGCCATGTTTTTAGTTCTGGACGGTCTGATGTTGGTGCTCAAACCATGAACACAAATTAAAAGTTAAAAACACTTCCAACAAGACTTCTGGAAATGGTCTCTGAAATTTTCTTGCCTGTATCGTCAAAATCCATCTTTCTGACCAATTACAGGCGCTGGGTTGCATTTTAAAAATGTTATGTAAAAAACTTACAGTGCCATCTAAAAAGTTCCTAAACATTGAAAAGGTTCTTGTCATGTTGCCTGCTTTTTCTGACATGTGTATCTGTGTGAGTCAGTGTGTGTTTGTTCACGTGTGGCAGTAACTACATCTGAAGGTATTTTAACAACCTCCATGCCAACTCAGCAGAAGAATGCGCCGCATGAGGCCGAACCTGTCCGACAGTGATTATATAACACGACTCATCACTCA
>NW_026078918.1:0-1391 GCF_006386435.1 Epinephelus moara | reverse complement strand
ATAGTTATAGTTCTGGCTACTGTGGTACAATAAAATAGAGTTTGATATGAAGTTTGATGCGAATAAATATCTTAGTAAAGCAAAGCGGACCATAAATTAGATCAGAGTGGGCCAAGCAGTCACTGAGATGGATGAGAGAATATTACTTAATAATAAAGGTTACACTTTTGGGAGCAAAGGAGGATGATCTCAGACAGTGACCTGCATAAAGACCTTGTAAGACAGCTTTCTTACCACCTACTCAACCAAATGACAACCACTGGGGCTGGAAAAGTGGAGTCAATGTGGTAGTGCCTTAAACCTGCATTCTTTCTAATAACCAGTAGGGGGCGACTCCACTGATTGCAAAAAAACAAGTGAAACTGTAAACAAATCAGTTAGAAAATTACTTTACTTCTCACTAGATGTACCTCAGTAAAAACTTTCCTAATGAGTTTATGTTTAGTCTATCACTAGGTTACGTCTTTTTCAGTACAGCATGATGTTTATTTTGTAAAATAAGGTCCCATTTAGAGTAAAATTGATGATAAAACCGGTTATTCTTTTGAGCAAGGCTATCTTGTGATTGATAAGTTGAGACCATGGTGCTGTCCTGTGGTTCTCAGTCAGATCCACTCTTGTTCAAAGGTGTTCACTCCGGGCTCCAATAAACCAAGATGGCGATGGTTAAAATACCAAACTCAAGGCTTCATAACAGCAGTCCACAAACCAATGGTTGATAAGCCGATGGCTACGTCTACTTCTATTATACAGTCTATGTACTCCACTCTGCCATGCCAAAATATGCATATGGATACATTTAAAAAAACCTTAAGTCAGTTGTAAAGCCAGGATGATAATATGGTGAACTAAATATTAAATTTGCATTACTGTTTTTCTTTATTCTACCTCCAAATGCGTTCAGATTAAGGTAATATAATTAAGTCACTAATTTGATTCTTAAATCAATCCATTAAATAACTAATCTGTTCCCGGGAGCAGTTCTTTCATACAGTAAGACTCCGTGTCTGGGTCACTCTGGAAAACCCACACACTGAAATGTGAACACTTATGTTTTCTACTCTTGAAATAGCCCGTTTTTCGGTGGGAATGCTGTTTCTGTATGGAGATTTTGCCTTTGAGTATAAGTAGCATTTTCAATGCTGTTATCCCCACAAACAAAAACATAAAATTAGAGACATATGGGCTCTACATGTTTTTGTGATTTGGGTGAACTAACCCTTTAATAAGAATTTGTGTAATTATACAGATAGAAAGCAGGGAGTTGCCGAAAAAGAGCAACTGTGCACAGTTGATTTTCTTTGGATAAATAAAAGTCTAAATGATTTATTTTCACAAGCTTAGATACTGATCTCACTGCAGTGTTTAAAGTGTGTGTGTGTGTGTGTGTG
>NW_026078917.1:0-1315 GCF_006386435.1 Epinephelus moara | reverse complement strand
AGGGACAAGAAGAGGTTGAAAGTCGATGAGTTTTGAAGAGGATTTGAGGATTTTCCAATTTACTTCCATTCACACTAATTAGACTGCCATCAGAACGCCACCTATTGGCTGATTTGCACCAAATTTTGCATAAACCCTCATCGGGCCATGGAACACAATCAGCAAAAGTATTGTGGCAATCAGACTGTATTTGGTCAAGATATGAAAGACTGTCTGTTTTGAAAACAATGTGCAGGAATTTGTTGTTTTATATTTTGGCCGTTTTTTGGACAAACAAAATTCTTTTAATAACTTTTTGTGAGAAGGGTCCACAGATGCTTCATGCAAAGTTTGGTGCAAATCAGTCAAATAGTGCCACCTGCTAGTCATTTTTGGTGTGAGAGTTACAGGGGCCAGTCTATACCACCCCTATCAATTTTATTTCCATGAGTGTTATGGTGTTGGCACAGTGCCAAATATTAAATTAGACGGCCACCAGAGCGCTACCTAGTGGCGGATCGGTTAGTCCTTCATCAGATATTCTCAGGAGGGCATTGACAATAATTATACCAAGTTTCGTGATAATCCGCACAACCGATGTTAAGATATAAAATACTTTAATTTAAAGAGCGCCACCTTGTGGTCATCGCCTGACATTTGGCACAGAGCCTCAGGGGCTCATGTGGAAGTAGTAAACTGAGTTTCATGTCATTCGGATACACCAATGTGGACATATGCAGCACTTCCTGTTTACAACGAAATCTGCAGGAAGTTCTTATTTAATAACTTGAGTATTGTTTGGAATATCAAAATTCTTTCAATAACTTTTTGTCGGGAGGGTCCACAGATGCTGTGTGCAAAGTTTCATGCCAATCGGTGAAATTGCCTGGGAGGAGTTCGAAAAAGTAGGTTTGCGACATTTTGCGAATTCACTGAAAGCGTGGGTATAACGTTTTTGAATGTGCGACAAAGCAAATGGGAGTTATGAGCTAAAACGCACTGTCCTTGATTATAGCGCCAGCTAGTGGTGGAAATTCAGGACGACAAAAGATTATAAAATTTTTCGCCAGACCTAACGAGTGTGCCATATTTGGTGAGTTTTTGAATTTGGGAAAGGGGCCAAATTGGGGATTATATGTGCAGAATAATAATAATAATAATAATTAAAGCTGCAAGCAGCGTTTGGTGGGACCTCGCACTCGCGCCCGTTTCGGCCCCCAGCTTATGTCGTCACTGGGAATTTTTCACCGGTTCTGANCATGATTTTCTAAAATTTTTCACCGGTTCTGATGTGCGTGCCAATTTTGGTGAGTTTTTGAGCATGTTTAGGGTGTCA
>NW_026078916.1:0-1047 GCF_006386435.1 Epinephelus moara | reverse complement strand
CAGGACATACTCAGAGTATAGATGACACTAGTGCACATGCATCAAGGTCATGGCGTGATGGCGAGCCAAGAGAGAGTCCTAAGTTACTAACTGAGTTACTTTTTAAGGAAGTAACTAGTAACGGTAACTAGTTACTATTTTTCAGTAACTAGCACAACACTGTACATAGCAAATTGTTGTTTGCTGCTATATTAATTGGTATGATGTAGTTCGGTGTTTTTCTCCAAAATGGAAATCTAAATACAAATTCAATCCTTCAAGGTAACTGAGTATTTTTTGCTAATGCTAATACTCACAACAAATGGCTTAAATCTGCAAAGCTCTCTTCAGCTTGCACAGATTCACACTTCAACATTAGTATATCCTTATGCTAAGGACTTGTTGACAAACAGATCTGGATGCCTAGATTAGATTAAATTAGATTATCAGGTCAGATGAAATCAGAGGTGCAGGCATGGTAAAGCCAAAGAGCTCTACAGACGAACATGATTAAATGCAAATGTGTAATAGCGGGGATGCACTTACATTTCAAGAGCTGTTTGTGTGTCGTAGTGAAGGGCGAGATGCATGGTGATATACAGTAGTGTGTGCTGTGGGAGCTCTATGGCAGGGGCCAGTGTTAATGCGTTTATAGGGTTAACTGAAATGAACTCAGCAGGGACTTTATGCATCACTACCTTTTATTCACTATGCCAGTCTTTTTACTGCATTGTTCTCCTTTCAACTGATTTCCTCTCCCATGGTTGCACTGCAAAAAGGCAATTCAAGAAAGGCATAATATATTATTTTACCACGATTAAATCACATATAAGGTTAATAGTCTTTTCAAGTGCTATTTGCATTACATTATGAGACTTATTTCAAGGTGAAAGTATGCCAGACAGTAATAACACTGCATTTTCTTTTCTTTTTTTGAACTTGTCAAAGGTAGCCCTTGTTTCATAAACTTATAAATAGCATTGTGAGAGGTACAATTTAATTCATTTCAAGCAGGTCTTAAAACATCAAGGGCGCTATTTAGATGGTCTAAAACGCAAAGCGCCAGGC
>NW_026078915.1:0-2524 GCF_006386435.1 Epinephelus moara | reverse complement strand
CCCTTTGGCCAATTGATGTAATATTGCTTCATTCACATCCTCCCATTACTCTCTACCACTGTGCCAAGTTTTACATGGATTGACCAAGTCAGTGAGGAGAAAAACGTGGAACAGTCACACACCCACAGACACACCCACAGACACACAGAGAGTTTTCGTCATTATATTGTAAGATGGGGCTCCTTATAGGAACCCACTTTAACTCCACCACAAGATGGCAGTATAGCTCCATATTAAATGAGGGATTAAAATCTTATTTTCGTAATTCCCTTAATTTTTTGCCTTACGGAAATAAGCAAAACATCATTCAACTAACAAACAAGGATTATGCACATTTACAACATTATAACATGGATAAAATGTATAATAGTATCCAACAGACATTTCAATTTTGTCACACAGAAACATTTGGCAAGAGAGGGGAGGGCGTGATTTCCCCGGGGCAATGCGAATGGACAGGATGTGGTTGAGAAAAGAAGCATTGACTCACGACAACTAGTGGGTCGTTCATCACCGCGTTTTGCCCCGTTTTGCAAGGCTGGATACTTTAAGATGGCAACTTGAGGGGATCCCAAGTGACTTTTTACCTCCTTTTGGCCTAAGGATGGCTGAAAGAAGTGTTTGTCCAGTTTGAGGTGATACCGGGGTTGAGTAATAAACATTTGACCCTCCAGTGGCCTCGTGGGTCCATTCATCGATAATACTTGTTCAAGGGAAGTCTAGAGAGGCTGTTCCTCTACATGACGAAATTCTAAGAAAATTCTTAGAATTGTGACGTTTTCTTAGAATTACCCCTTGATGTAAAGACTAGGTTCTTGTAAAGATAAAAGTTATTCACAAAGCATCTTAGCCCTTAAAAGAGCTCCTAAGGTGAAAAACTGTTAGGAGCAGGGAGGAGGACTTTTAAGAGGCTTAAGAGTAAATGAGAGTGAGTAAATGAAATGCTACAGATGAGATTGTGCAGGGATAACGTGTGGTTGATCTCATTAAGTGATATGGACACATTTCCCACCTAACAAAATAACGCTATAACGCCAGAAATAAAATTATCACAAAACTAAGATATTTCAAAAACTGGAAAAATGCAAGAGTGCAGCAATGATGACTTTTGTCTGTCTCAACCATCACACTAACAATGACAACACTGTCAATCTCATATTGTGATGCAGTGTATTTCATTTCCACTGGGTGTCCACACCTTTCAGGCTCACAAAAGGGCGTGTCTTTGACAACCAATCACATCTGTTAAAAGAATGCATCACACCTAGCAACAGGGTCAACCACACCTCCTCACTAAGATAAAATTTTCTGTCCCTTCCTTGCTCAGAGTTGCTCTGAGAGCTTTCCTAAATCACTCCTAAGCTAAGACTCCTTACTAAAAGTTTTTAGGCTAAGTTATGAGCTCTCTGAGAGGACTCTCAGAATGTTTGTAAATACGGTCCCTGGTCTTTGGTAGCTTACATGGGTTGGCGTCATTTTAGGACATGTCCCCAGTGTCCCCAGTGTGAATGACATCTTTGCATAACACTGACATATCAGCTCATGAAGTTTTTGTGGATAATGTGTCAGCAAACAGTTACCTATCTGGTAGACACAGACAAACATTTGGAGTTGCAGAGAACTCCTAACTTAGCCTAAAAATTCCTAGCAAGGAATCTTAGCTTAAGAGTGATTCAGGAAGTTTCTGAGAGCAACTCTGAGCAAGGAGGGGACAGAAACGTTTATCTTAGTGAGGAGGTGTGGTTGACCCCGTTGCTAGGTATGACGCAATCTTCTAAAAGCTGTGATTGGTTGTTACAAAAAGAAAAAAAAAAAAAAGGAAAACAAATGCGCTACTAGTAATGAATGGACAGTGAAATCAACCGATCATAGAACTTAGACTGTATTAAGAAATGTGTAATCGTGAAAATAATTTCATGTCATGATGATTAAACTCAGCAAAATTAAATTCATTGTTACACAGCTTCAGAATGTTTGAACGCACCTCATTCACATGCCGATTATTATATTGATTTGCTTATTATTATGTTTACTCACCATACTGGTAATTTTACTACTTAATCTATTTGATATTAATGGTGGACGCAGACTTAGCTGTCAGCAATTACTGTGATTGCTGTGAATGACCAAAACAACGAATGAAATGGAGAAAAAAAGAACGAGAAAGCCGAACTGGACAGAAGAGCAGTGCCTGCTGTTGGCACAGCTCATGGAGGAGAACAAAGGAGTTTTAAGAGGGAAATTCGGTCCCGGGATCACGGCACAAAGGAAGAGGCAGACTTGGGAGTGCATTGCCCGACAAATCAATGCGTCGTTCCCTCTCCTTTTACGCACAAGTGATGAGTGTGAGAAGCGCTGGTACGTGCTGCAATCCAAAGCGAGCGTTATTGCCTTACTATGCTGGGTGGGAAAAGTAAGCTCATCCCTGATGAGGTCAACCACAAACATTATCCCTGCACGATCAAGCCGGTAGCATCTTATTAAATCACTGTCAATATACGGAGAATATCTCTCCTTCCTCTCT
>NW_026078914.1:0-1128 GCF_006386435.1 Epinephelus moara | reverse complement strand
CGCGACCCGGACCCGGATAAGCGGAGGACGACGACAACGACGACGACGACGACGACGACGACGATATTATTTTCCTCATACTGTCAACTTTACTAAAATCATTAAGGTTTCATTTTCTAAAGTCAGCTGCTGTAGTGTACCTCCTCTAAATGTGGTCCGGCCAAACTGAGCTCTGGCCAACCTGCACTCTGATCGCGGTGGCTTCTGCGTGCATCTACACCTGCAGTAACATTGCATCATTTATTACCTCCGCCAAGGAGGTTATGTTTTCGCCGGCTTTGGTCTGTTTGTTTGTCTGTTTGTTTGATTGTTTGTTTGTTTGTCTGCAAAATAACTCAAAAAGTTATGAACGGATTTTGATTAAATTTTCAGGAAAGGTGGATAATGGGACAAGGAATAGATGATAACATTTTGGTGGTGATCGGTTGAAGCAAAGTGGATAAAATAATAAATAAAGTCTATCGTCTGACAGCCTCAGCACCAATTCCAATTTCTAAAGATGGTGAAAATAGCGCCGTCCGGTGGCCGGAAAGCACATATTGTTCTACTTGAAATGTTTTAATTCTAAAGTTGAAATTAATGTTCTGTTTTGGAAAAAAAGAAAGTGAAAAATACAAAAAACATATTATATTCTGCCTACAGCAAGGAAAAAAATTATTTTTCTTCGGTCTGTACAATGATTGTAAACTGTCATTGGGTCTGTCAGGCTGGATACATTTTCATGGTAATGTGACCAAAAATATTTAACCATTGAATCTGAATTTAAGACAATTTTAAACTTTTTCAGGCCTTATATTAAGAAAACTTTAAATCATTTCAAAGGACCCATAGACACCCTGACAAAAGATCACAGCAACAGGACAAATCTTCTGGGATCAGTTTATTACTGTGCTCACTGCAAAATCACTCATACTTTTAATTACAGCTTCCGCTCACATTTTCATGGACAATATTTCCAAACATTTTCATGACTTTTCAAGGACTCATAATGAAGAATTTTCTTTTTCTTTCCCCACTTGCACGCCGTTTTTTCAAACATCAGATTCAAACTCTATGTAAACACACAGGAAAGGAGAGACAAACTGAGGGAGAAAATGACAAAACACACCTGGTGGTAAACAAACATTG
>NW_026078913.1:0-1030 GCF_006386435.1 Epinephelus moara | reverse complement strand
TGTTTGCAGCACAAATCACATTCACATAGACTCAATAACAAATAGGCTTTCAACAGAGCTACACCCAAACAGGCATCTCAAAGTTCCTGCTTCTTTTCCTTTGTCTTTATCCTGACCACACGGTCAGACAAACACCTCCCCCAATCTGAGGCCAGCTTTGATTTGGCCATCTTGTAGTTCTCTGTTGTCAGCTATTTTGTTTTGTAGGCCAAACAGCTCTTTGATCACCACAACCGCCTTTGTCTCTCTCTTTATCTCTCTCTCACTCTCTCTTTCTCTCTCGCGCACGCACACACACACACACACACACACACACACACACACCAAGCTTGTATATAGTTAGTTAGAATTTGTGTGTTATGGTTTTGCTTTGCTTAGTTTGTGAATAAATATAATTCTTTGCAATCATACCTGCTGTCTGTTTAATGTTGCACAAGAGTGAATGAATAGTCAACCTCTGCTGCGTCAAGAACTCCGAAATCCTTCAGGCTTTACTGTTAATTTTGGTTATTGTCATTAATTTAATTATTAATCAAAACTCCAAATTAATAGTTGGGATGTAGGTGGCTTAGTGGTAGAGCAGGCGCCCCATGTACAAGGCTGTTGCCGCAGCGGCCTGGGTTCGACTCCAGCTTGTGGCCATTTGCAACATGTCACTCCCCCTTTCTCTCCCCCTTTCACGCTTGTCTGTCCTGTCCATTAAAGGCTAAAAATGCCCCAAAAAATATCTTCAAACAAAAAAAAAAAAAATTGTTTAGCATATTTTATGAGACTGATATCTTTTACTGGCTATCATTTTCCCTTTACGGGAATGGTGCCCCACGAGGTGATTTAATGTTAATTAAGTCACATTTTTTAACATAATTATTAATTATTATTAATAATTATTAATTATTTCCGATAGCCAATTGACCCCAACATATTTGGTGCCTCCATGTGAAGCCTAAAATTTATGTTCACAACATAATTGGTGCTGCCGTGTGAGACCTAATATGTTGATCACTACATATTTGGTGCTCCATGTGAAGCC
>NW_026078912.1:0-1246 GCF_006386435.1 Epinephelus moara | reverse complement strand
ATAGATGTCGTACAGAACAGATCAGCATAATAACTTAACAGTAATCCGCATGACACAATGAGACAGAGAGAGAGAGAGAGAGAGAGAGAGAGAGAGAGACAGAGACAGAGAGACAGAGAGACAGAGAGAGAGATGCAGGTAATAACAGTAGCTTACAACAACATTATTGAAAGTAATAATATTACAGTTATAGTTATATATGAACGACCAGTTAGTGAATCCATATTCGATGTGAGAGAAGACCAGTGCATGCATAAACACCCTAGCTGACGCTGTTGTCAAAGAAGGCCTAAGTAATTTGAAATTGGAGAGATTGAATTTGATTGTTCTCGAGATCTTTTTAGTGTGGCTCTTGAAGGTGAGGGTTGAATCCAGGATGACCCCTAGATACTTGAACTCATTGACTAGTTCAAGCTCCTCTCCTCCTAGGAAGACACCACAGTGTGTAAGATCCTTCGTTTTTTTAGAAAAATACATACAGACAGTTTCTTTCGTATTTAACAATAGACATGATTTTTTGATCCATTTGTGAATGTGAGTCAATTCCATTGTGGGTATGCGGGCAGCCCCTTGAGTAGTTTTGCTGATGTTAGTAAAACTGTGTCGTCTGCGTACATTTGTATATGGGTGTTTTTGCATACAAGTGGCATGTCATTAATGTAAAGTGAAAAGAGTATTGGTCCGAGGATCGAACCTTGCAGGACCCCAACTGGACATGTAAGAAGAGATGACTTAACCCCCTCAACAAAAGCACACTGTTTCCTATTAGTTAAATATGATTTTATCCACATGGTCGCCTGATCTGAGAAATTAAAAGAAGAGAGTTTGTTTAACAGCACTGCGTGATAAACTGTATCAAACGTCCTTTTCAGGTCCAGGAATACTGCACCAACACACACTGATTTATCAAGAAACTGTCTAGTTTTCTCTAAAAATAAATTAATGGCTGACTCTGTCGAGTGATGTTCCCGGAAGCCAAATTGTGCGGGGTGCAACGGAGTATGGCCAAGGTTCAGATGTTCAGTTAGTTGTGTAAGCACACATTTCTCAATTATTTTGGAGGTGATTGGCAGGATGTTAATAGGCCTATAGTCATTCATGTCTGTCCTGCTTCCAGACTTGAAGATGGGATTAACTATGGCAACCTTCCAAGAGGATGGAACAACTGAGTGTTGTATGGATAAATTAACTAGATGTGTGATTGGTCCGGCCAGAGAATCTTTATTAGCTTTTAAAAACATAGTGT
>NW_026078911.1:0-1705 GCF_006386435.1 Epinephelus moara | reverse complement strand
AGTGGGTTTAGGGATTTTCTGCCCGTCATCCCACAGGAGTGGTGGCTAATGTTTCACAAACAGAGGAATAGATGGCGCCAGGTAGCGTGATATGATTATGGATTTTGATGTGCATACAGTGAGAATAACTTGGTATAAAAACTACGTCACACTCAGTTGCAGTCGTCATAGACGGGGGGTAGAGCTTGCCCCCAGACCGTTCTGGCACCATGCAGACAGGGCAGTTGCAACCAGGCGCTACGGCGATCGATGCCGAGCTGCCGTTTAAATGCTGGGAATCTGATAATGGCTGCTGTTATCTACTCTAGCCATGGGAGCTACCTGGCTCCAGCAGACCTAATGGGAGCAACGGAGGGTGGGTGAGAGAGGGGGAGTGGTAAAGGTAACAATTGGGAGGGAGAGAGCGCTTGTCCTTGCTGGCTGAACTGACGTTTAAACCTGGAATAAACAGAAAAGTGTCCTTAGCATAAGGTATGTATATGCGTGTGTGTATGTGTGTGTGTGTGTGTGTGTGTGTGTGTGTGTGGGATTGAGGGCGGAGAGGTCAGTCCTCTGCCCCTGGAGAAGACATGTACAGCACTAATAAGCCATCTTCTGTGTCCTGACACACACTCTCTCTGTCTCTCTGTAAGGCTCTTCGCATGCTGTAAAAACACACAGGAACATATTACTCAGCTAGCAGTGCTGCTTATGTGCCTCCCATGCTTTTTCTGAGCCATTAACCTGAAGCAGTAGGTAAGGCACCCTGGCAGGCTACTGTTCGCTTGGTTTCAACCCACTCTGTCAACTCTGTCTGTTTTTCTTTGTCCTATAGCCTTTTTTGTGCTCTATTTTAGGACAGGGCCATAAAAACAGAATGAAACAAGGTGGTAAGCAAGTTCTATAGTGCTGCCCAGAGATGTAACTTGTTTTGATTATTCATAGACTGTCTATTTTTTTTTTGTTTAAAATGTTTTTTGGTTGTTTTTCAGGGATTCATTTATTGATCCTTCAACTAACCAGTCAATGGGTTACATCCCTTTGTGTTTACGGCCCATTTTTTCCAATATTTTGTATGTTGATTAAGTTGCAGTCTTAAAGAAAAGGTGATTTTCTCCAAACAGGCTTGCCTCCGTGTCATGGCTTTCTTTTCCGCGGCCCAAAGGACTTTGTAAACATATTTGTCTTGGGTCATGAGATTGTCTGCAGTTTTGCCCAAGTACAATATGACAAAAGAACAACCAGCTTCTATTCCAAAGATGTTCGATCAACTAAATTCTGATAGACAAAAAAGTAAATTGTTCCAGACTTTTCTTTAATATTTGCTTCTTTCTTGTTTGATACTGTGCAGTTTCACAGCTTCAGGCTCATAAAAAATATTGAAATGAAACAATCTGAGAGAGGAAGTAACTTTTCAATTGAACTGTTCATGAATTAATAGACATGCAACTTTCAATAAAGGGTTACAAGGAGATCGTGCTTTACAATAAGGGATCACAAAGCAAAAAGTTTGGTGAGCAATGCTTCAGAGAGCTTCAAGAGAGCTGAAATGTTTGTTTTGTTTAAGACCCGAACATTGAATTTAAAAGGATATAAAACAGAAAATTTATTAATACTAGTCCATACCCATTGAGTGCACAGTTGCCCACGTACAGTTTCACATGGTGTGTGTTTGGGATACAGGTCATAGGAAGTTTTTGTGAATTTGATAGTACAATTGCTTTAT
>NW_026078910.1:0-1378 GCF_006386435.1 Epinephelus moara | reverse complement strand
CCAGAGGTGTTAGCCAACTATAGACCAATATATACCAATAGTCCTGCCAGATGCCTCCTGCTGCTGCTGCTACTATCATTAGTCACACTTCTACTGTTATTATACACGTATGATTATTGTCACATATGTACACCATCAGATATTAATATATACTTTCAACACATTGTACCACAACAGCCATAATTACTTTCATTAATGCTGTTGTAAGCTACTGTCATTACCATCTGTCCTGCATCTCTCTCTGTCTCTGTCTCTCTCTCTGTCTCATTGTGTCATACGGATTACTGTTAATTTATCATGTTGATCTGTTCTGTACAACTTCTATTGCACGTCTATCCGTACTGGAAGAGGGATCCCTCCTCAGTTGCTCTTCCTGAGGTTTCAACCGTTTTTTTTCCCCCGTTAAAGGGTTTCTTTTTAGGGAGTTTTTCCTTATCTGCTGTGAGGGTCCTAAGGACAGAGGGATGTCGTATGCTGTAAAGCCCTGTGAGGCAAACTGTGATTTGTGATATTGGGCTTTATAAATAAAATTGATTGATTGATTGAAGTTCCAGCTAACGTCCAAGGGGTGGTTATACCATCGATTGAGGAGAACCCTATCAAATGCCTTGGTAAATGGTGCGATTCATTACTCAACGACAGAAGCAGTGTCTCCATGACCGAGAAGCAGGCTGAAGATTGGCTACAGAAGATTGAGAGCTCAGGCCTACCAGGCAAGTTCAAGGCCTGGCTCTTCAAACATGGCCTGCTACCAAGACTCCTGTGGCTACTGATAATCTACGAAATGGCAATGACAACAGTGGAAGGAATCGAGAGGAGAGTGAACAAACACCTCCGCAGTTGGTTGGTATTCCACCGAGCTCCACATCAGTAGGGCTCTACATCAGTTCCTGGCAGGTAAAACTACCCCTATCATCAGTGGTCGAGGAGTTCAAGGTGGCAAAGTGCAGGGCTGTGATGATGTACAGAGACTCCACCGACGAAAAAGTCTGAGGCACAAGTGTCACCACAAGATCTGGACGCAAATGGGTAGCAGACTAGGCTTGTGCCGATGTCCGGTTTAACCGGTTCGGTCTGGTTTAAGAGCTCCACCCGATTTAATTCACGTCAACCGGATAAACCGGGGGGAGGAAAAAAACCAAACAAAAAAGCTTTTCACATCAGCGGCGTGTCAAGGGACTATTCAACTTATCTTGCACTGTAACATGCATTTTGACAACTTAATAAGGTTTATGTTTGTTTATAAATGAAGTGGAGGAGCCTACAAGTGTCTTGTTTAGTTTGTCTCAGAGGCTGCAGAGGGACTCCGCAGCTCCGCTCAGCTGTCTGCTGCTGCTGCGAGAAATCAAATTTCATTGGGGGCGGGGAAAAGTGCGAG
>NW_026078909.1:0-1075 GCF_006386435.1 Epinephelus moara | reverse complement strand
TTCTATCTGATTTTGTATTAATTGTTACAATTATTTTCTAAAGTTTGCATTGAATCACACTAGTTTGAAATGTATGCCATATTTGTGTTATCACATGCTGTCAGTCTCATTTTCATTAGTAATTTTTTCAACATCACATTTGTATCATAAGTTTCCTTATTGTTTGGTTTTTGGGTATGAATTACAACATATTTACTCCTGGGTCCATTCACATCAGTAACTGAGTGAAATGGAGTAATAATGGATGCAATATTCTGCTGTATTTCAGGTAAGGGGGAATAGAGATAAGTAAGGTCATTCTGCCTTGAAAAGTATTTGCCTGCACTCATTAAGCAATTGAGGTAAATGAGTGTCTGCACTCTTTGACATTTGTGTCTGTATCATAGAAATAGTACCAACAATAACCAAATATGACATTGCAAATTGAACAGAATAAGGTCTAATGGGGAAATCTGTCCAGCACACTTTTCTGCAGAACTGATATTATCTAATACCTGCCAAGTTACTATGGGGACCATCCAGATACAAAAACTCTCCATCAAACATACACAGTGCAAGGGATGTTGTGTTATTTCACCAAATGTCTTGGTATGCTGCTACCATCTAGTGGACATACCCAGGCCTGATTTGAGCATTTAGTGAGTTCAATTTGGTATGTTTGTCACACAACCTTTGGGTTATACACAGTATAAAGTAACTCCTCTGATACACATACTGTATGTATTAAACTGCAAAGTGATCAAGAACTTGTTTCCCTTTGCATATTCCTTACAACAAGGGAAGTCGATGTTTTACTGGAAGGTTAAACAGTCTTTCTACTTTATCTGCAATATAATATACATAGCCTATCAAAGTCCAGTTATAATAAACACATAATACGACATAACTATTGTGCAAATTTCAGTAGATCATTAATCACAGTGGTCATCCCAGCCCAGTCGCTAGAAGAAAATGTTGGCATTGTAAGTTTCTGCAAACCAGGGATACATTACAATTGTCATTGGAAGGTGGGGGTGGTGGTGGATGGTGAGACACCTAGGTGAGACAACTGCCAAATGGCCGATCAATACATACC
>NW_026078908.1:0-1857 GCF_006386435.1 Epinephelus moara | reverse complement strand
GCCACACCCATCTCAGCGCACCTCGGTCTGCCATACTACCAAACTGAGCACGCCTTGGGTTGCGCTGCTCGAAACTAGCTCTGCGCGGGGTTCGCCACCCTGCACCACCCTGCGCTGAGCCGGGAAACTAGAGCCCCTTGACTTCAACAAGATGGCCACATGGTCTCTCCCCCCCAACACGGGCAGCGTAAATGACGTATGGCAGTGAGCCACAGCAGGAACAGGACAGCATCTCACATTTCCACCCACACACTAGACCTTAGTCACTGTGTAGCACTTGGCTCCTCTCCTTCTCTCACCGGAGTCTGTGAAGTTTCTGTGAATCAAAGGATATTACAGTTCTGATATCCTGCTGGAAACTGATGTGGCACTGAGGTCGTCCAGTTTATTTTTCCAACATCTGTACAATGGCTAGGAGGATGCTAGTTCAGCTGGTGCGATCTCCTTCATCTCTCCTAGCAGAAGTCCACCAAGACTTGAAAAATAGACATAAGATCATACATTTAGCAGAGAGGCTGGAAATCTCTGAGTCTACGTCTGTTGAAAATTGTGCAGTTTTCTTAAACTACTACCACTATGACAAGTAATAACAAAAAAACAAACAAAAAACATGAGTTTCTTTGAGTGGGCACCAACATCTTACGGGTTTTCTTGTTTGCAATTACCTGCTTAATCTGGTGGCAGAGGATTGAAACGATATACTGCATATGGATAAGCCTCAGTCCCTGGGTGAGACAAAAATCTATCATCTAGATGAAAAAGTTTAGTAACATCTGATTTTGGGCGCAGCCTTAGGAAGCCTTAGAAAACTAACAAACAAAAGTAAGAAAAAACAGAAGCCTCGAAGGCTTGAAACTTTGCAGTGAACTGATAAGGTGTGTGAGGAAGACAGAGGCAGAGAGGAAAAACAAATATAGAACTACAAAACCTGGAAAACAAGACTATTGGATTTAAAACTTTAACAATATAAATACAGTGCGGTGAAGCAATATGCCGAAGGTACAATTTATTCCCTTTTCCTGAAGCCACAGCTGAGAGTCAGAACGTTAGAAAACATTCACTTGTATTGCTCTGATCGATCCAAATGTAATTTCTGTCCTTACAAAACCACTGTCTATCATTTGCTCCTCTCCCACTGATCCAAATCAAATCAGAGGCCAAGCTAAACCCTTTCTGATGTCGTATGATGACTGCAGGAAATCAGGTTAGGGGACCGATGGGGACTCTAAAACCTACAAAGCTAATAGGCTGCAGCATGCAGAAATGTCAGAAAGTCTGAAAGGCAAACAGTTTGACAGTGATTGATATTTTTCTAGATGGATACAAATCACATTCAGACATTGGCAGGGGGAGAAGGGAGGCTTTCCAGTTGATTCCAGTTGGATTTCTACAGTTATGTCTCAGTCCAAATGCTCTGTTGCTAAAATCAGATTTCAAAGTGTTCTTCATGAAGTACTACAGCCCGTTTTCACTCCCAGCTCATCAAATACTGTCATTTTGTCAGTGATCTTAGGGTCAGACATCGATGCAAACATGCAGTCTTAACAGTGGTACGATACACACTGGACGGCGGCAGTTGTTGACACAGCGGGCAACAACCCAGCTCTCATATACTGCTGCTTTTTCAGTGGATGTCGGTGTGACAAACCGACTCAGAGAGACAACCTTCACAGCCGTAAGATACTCATCATCTGGCGGTAGTTTGTAATGCCAATGGCAATGGCAACTACCGCAGTATAAAGAGCAAGAGAGTGGGTGGGTGGGAGGAAGTGGATGGGTCAAACAAACAATGGACTTTCACCCGGTAGTCCACTGTTTATGTCCCATCCCAGATAGCACACATACATCTGGCCGACG
>NW_026078907.1:0-1458 GCF_006386435.1 Epinephelus moara | reverse complement strand
TGTTCTCAACTGTGCTACTTTTATCCTCTACAGACGCGCTCGCCTTGCCCTGAGTGCTGCTAATTCTAGCCCTGGTGGATAGGTCCGTGCCCCTATCCTTCACTGAGTCACAGATCCAATGCGTGGTCGTGTCCGTTCCAATGTCTGTTATCGTGTAATAGTCTACAGGTGTTTTCGTTGATATAGCGTTTTCTGATTACCTCTGTTGTAATTTTACTGGTGTCAGCGGAGATAGCCATTTTAAAGAAAACACAGTAATGATCAGAAAAGGCAACATCAGTCACCACAACCTCAGAAATGTTGAGCCCTTTGGAGATACTTAGATCTAAAATATGTCCCTTATTGTGTGTTGGCTCTGTTACATGCTGGGAAAGTTTAAAGTTGTCCAGGATGTAGAAAAGTTCTTTTGCACTGCCATCTTTGGGATTATCAATATGAATATTAAAATCACCCACTATAACAACACAGTCAAAATCAATACAGACAACACACAATAGCTTAGAAAAGTCATCAACAAAGTGTGCACTATATTTTGGGGGTCTGTAAATGGTTACTAATACTGCTTGACAGTAGGATCTCAATTGCAGTGCAACATATTCAAAAGACTCCAACTTCCCATATGACAACTGTTTGCACTGGTAAACATCCTTAAATAAAGTGGTTTAGTGGTTTAGTGCCATCCATGCCTTAATGTCCTTGAGACACTCAAACAGGAAGCAATTGTTGAGCCTTTTGACGGGCAAGTAAATTTGGGAGTCGTCTGCATATAGGTGGTAAGCAACGCCATGTTTCTTTAAGATAAGACTAAGGGGCAGAAGATACAGAGGAAACAAAATGGGCCCCAAAATAGAGCCCTGGGGGACTCCACAGGAGACAGGAGCAGGAGAAGATGTAGCCTCACCAATTTTGACAGTAAACGATCTCTACGACAGATAGGACCTGAACCACTCTAGAGCAGTGCCCCTAATGCCTACACAATGTTCTAGGCGAGAAATAAGAATGGAGTGGTCAACTGTGTCGAACGCGGTGGTGAGATCTAAAAGCAAAAGTATAGCAGAGTCACCAGAGTCAGTGGTCACTAAAAGATCATTAAAAACTCGTAAAAGTGCAGACTCTGTGCTGTGAAATGCTTTAAAACCGGATTGAAAAATGTCCAAAATCTTGTGTACATTTAAAAAAGACTGTAGTTGCAGTAGTACGTTTTTTTCCAGAATTCTGGACATAAAAGGAAGCTTGGAAACAGGTCTAAAATTACAGAGGGCAAACGTGTCCAGGTTGGGTTTTTTAATCAGTGGTGCTATGACTGCTTGTTTGAAACAAGCTGGCACAGAACCTGACACAAGACTAGAATTAATAACTCCCTGTACAGCAAAACCAACAGTCTGCCAGATCTCTTTAAAGAGCCTGGCAGGGACAGGGTCTGTAGGACAGGATCAATCAATCAATCAATCAATCAAT
>NW_026078906.1:0-1451 GCF_006386435.1 Epinephelus moara | reverse complement strand
ATATTTTGGACGACATACTATACTATGACTTTTTTATGACATTTTGGATGACATACTTTACTATGACGTTTTTATCATATTTTGGACGAAATACTATACTATGAAGTTTTTATCATATTTTGGACGTCATACTATACTATGATTTTTTTATGACATCTTGGATGACATACTATGCTATGACGTTCTTATCATATTTTGGACGACATGCTATACTATGACGTTTTTATCATATTTTGGATGACATACTATAATCTCACTTTTTTATCACATTTTGGACATCATACCATACTATGTCGTTTCTATCATATTTTGGACGTCATACTATACTATGACATTTTCATGACATTTTGGACAACATACTGTAACGTTTTTATCACATTTTGGATGTCATACTATACTATGACTTTTTTTATGACATTTTGGATGACATACTATACTATGACTTTTTTATGACATTTTGGACGACATACTATACTATGACTTTTTTATCATATTTTGGACGACATACTATACTATGACTTTTTTGTGATATTTTGGACGACATACTATACTATGACTTTTTTGTGATATTTTGGACGTCATACCATACTATGACGTTTTTATCATATTTTGGATGACATACTATACTGTGACGTTTTTATGACATTTTGGATGACATACTATACTATGTCGTTTTTATCATATTTTGGACGTCATACCATACTATGACGTTTTCATGACATTTTGGACCACATACTATACTATGACGTTTTTATCATATTTTGGACGTCATACTATACTATGACGTTTTCATGACATTTTGGACGACATACTATAACGTTTTTATCATATTTTGGACGACATACTATACTATGACTTTTTTTATCATATTTTGGATGACATTCTATACTATGACGTTTTTATCATATTTTGGACGACATACTATACTATGACTTTTTTATCATATTTTGGATGACATACCATACTATGACATTTTTATCATATTTTGGACGACATACTATACTATGACGTTTTTATCATATTTTGGACGACATACTATACTATGACTTTTTTATCATATTTTGGACGACATACTACACTATGACGTTTTTATTATATTTTGGACGACATACTATACTATGACTTTTTTTATCATATTTTGGATGACATACTATACTATGACTTCATGACATTTTGGACGTCATACTATACTATGACGTTTTTACCATATTTTGGACGTCAGACCATAGTATGACTTTTTTGTCATATTTTGGATGATATACTATAGTATGATGTTATGATGTAGTATCCTTTGAGTATTTCAAAAATGACTTCTTCACGATATACTATGACTGTTACAATCACTTTTTCATGACATACTGACTTTTTTTTATCAATTATTATGACATAATACAATGGCTTTTATTGGTCACTGGTATGACTGTTATGGCATTTTCTTGACATAGACTTTC
>NW_026078905.1:0-1902 GCF_006386435.1 Epinephelus moara | reverse complement strand
GAGACTGGGGAGGTGGTATAGAGCCCAACTGAATTACAAGTGTGATGGAGATTTTTCACAAAACTTAAAACAAAAAAAATATATTGAACAAAACTTGAAAATATATGTAATTAAACTTGAAAATATATGGAATGAACCACAGAATATACTGAACAAAACTTAAACATACATACAATGGAACTCAGAATATATTGAATGAAACTTGAAAATATATGGAATGAAATGTATAAAGGCTTGATGGGACTGCTTCCATCTAAAGGAGAGGAAAATGGTAATGATGCTGTGTGTTCTGATACAGTACGGCAATGGCATATCAAAGATTCACTATTTATATTTACTTTGTATGTTTATTAGTCTTCTTCTTCTTATTATTATTATTATTATCATCATTATTATTGTTAATATCAATCAATAAATCATTCGCCTATTGAAAAAAAAAATCCAGTTTGTCCTTAGTATATGGAAAATATTTCATATTCTGTGTATTTAAAACATGTGGGTTAATATTCCCAAAATGGCATTAAAGGGTTAAAATTATTTAAGAAATGCATTATAAATTTAATAGTTATGATCAGGACTGAAGTTGGCCAAAAGATTTAATGCAATTAAAGTGAAAAAGACATATGCCATTTCATGAGGACCAGTTTACACTGAGTAAATACATCTTTATACAAAGAGTGTACCTTTGGGGTGATTGGAGCTGTGGCTCAGAGGAAGTGGTTGAAGCCGTCTCCTGTCTCTCAGGCATGTCTAGAATTTGTTGACTGCTACTGTCCGGCTTAGTGAGAAAAAAAAAATTATAAATTATCTTCTAAATTATGTTTTCAGATGTAGCTGAAAGTGTTCTCACTTGATGTTGGTTAACAAACAACACATCATTATGAAATTATTTAAATGTTAGTGTTGGTGTTATTGATTATTTTACCCTTTGAAAAACTATCTTTTGATAAAGTAACCACTTACCTCCATGGCCAGAGGCTTTGCACACTAGAGAGAGGAATGAGAGGACATTAAAACACAAGTTTTAAGTATGTTTGTGTTGCTTTAAATATTGTTTGACACTTCAATGTAAATAAAGGTTTAAAAAACAGGCAGAAAATGTGTACCAAATTGTTGTGACTTACCAGACTTGGTCTGCGGCAGTAATGAACCCCCAAAGCAGGGGCTGGTAAGGCTTGTTTTCCTCAGAAAATTCAACATAGAATATAGTAATGAGAATTTATGTTTTTTCTGTCGATGACAGGATTAATCTTACTTTGGGGTGTGTTTTTTTTGTTTTTTGTTTTGCTGTTTTTTTTATCTTGCCTTCTCCTTTCCTGTTTTGTGTGCTCTAGAGAGGAAGAGTGCATCAGAAACAGACAGGCTGTCACTGTGTGGCTGCATTTAAATACTTGTGCTTTTGCATTTTCCTGTTGTCACCATGCTCAGTTTCGTTGCACAGGCCGGAAGCCTGGTTTTCAGGTTTAAGGCGTGAGGCAGAGAGTCACGCTATGTGTCACTGCAGTAACACTTCATAAAAGATTGTTATTACCTGGTAAAACATGTATTGTCAAATGACACTGTTATATTAAGAAACAAGAAGACGACGCCGTTAAGTGGTTACAATTTTAAAAGTGTAGTTTTGTCAAACAATGTCATAGTATAGTGTGTCAAAAAATATAGTAAATATAGTAAAGTCAGTATAAACTCAGAATGTATTGAATGAAACTGACGTGCTGACGTATTGCGGTAAGCAAGTTGTGTCATTTCCGGTGTTTCTGTGACAGCGTCTCTGTACTGCTCTGGTGAATTCTGCTAGCCTGTTTTCTCACTTCAGTTGCTTTAACGTCTACTTCAAGTCTTAACCCACAGTGGTTCTGTTTAAGCACATATAGCTCTCCTCCTTTCTACGACTTTCTCGCT
>NW_026078904.1:0-1010 GCF_006386435.1 Epinephelus moara | reverse complement strand
AAAGTCGGCCGAAATTTTAAAAAAGCAAACGGAACTGTATAAGCGTTAACTACCATGACACAATAATAATAGTATTACACTCTATGACAACCTGGCAGCTAGCTCTGATGGAGACATATGAGCTCTAAGAGCAAACTCACAATTATGGACCTACACTAAAAGAAATGTCGCCATGGTCCGAGAGAGGTGACGTCATGCTGTTATCTCTTTCTCTACAGGTACGCAGTGAGCGAGTTAGATCGTCACTTTTTAAACATGACAGACTTTGTCAGTGTGCAGTGTTGTGCAGACTGTAATGTGGCACTGAATATGTTTGTAGACTCGTGGAAAAAGAACAAGAAACACTGATAAATATGTGTGGGTACTTTCAAGGCAAGCTGAGGGTAACCAGATGTCTCATGTCAGCCCAAATGAAAATGTTACCTGGATGCTGACGTAATTTACTAATACCTGAGGAAAGCCGTGCGCTCTGTGAGTCTCAGTGGCTCACACAGGTAGACATGCGGTTTGTGTTATATTGTCTTTTGTTGACGTGAAATCGAGTCCAGCTTGACGTAAAATTTGTGTATATCATATTTTCTTTCCTTTCTTTTTTTTAATGTCGCTGTTACATAGTGCTCACTTACAGAAGCATATTTGCTGTGGTAGATGTGGGCTGCAACTTTAAGATCGCCAGTAATATGTTGTGTATGTTTGTGAATTTGTGACAAATCTGCTGACGGAGGCGAAGCACATCTGCGGCTGTTCGGTCAGGAAACCAGTTAAATTGGAAACCAGTAGGGACACAACACCGGATTGGAATTGGGCCAGAGATGCACATCCACACACACACATCAGCATTCACCCAGGCTCATGCACTGTGGTCAAGCCAGCCGTGGTTCGCTTTTGCTTGGTAAAATCAGCCGCACGTTTTTTTCTAGTGCGTGAATCTACTAACACTTACGGTAATCATAATGAAACGGCTCTGAAGAGCTGGTGGTAGTGACTGTGGGTCAGACTGCAGAGGACAA
>NW_026078903.1:0-1403 GCF_006386435.1 Epinephelus moara | reverse complement strand
TATGTAGTGGTCATTTGTGTGTGGCAGTGCACCCATGTGAATGGCATAATTACTTCCAATTCTCATGTGAAATATTCTTAACTTCACAGTATTACAGATACAGGGCCTACTACAGTTCAATAATAGTGTTAGCAGTTATCCATGTTTGTATAGTTTATCCAGTTGACAGATAGAAATACATGTAATGTGTAACTGTTTGGTTTAAGACGCCTAACATCATTGTTTCACCACTATTATGTTAACAAGAAATGTTATTTTAGTGTGTTTTTGTAAGGAACAAATCACCTTTGCAACCATGGGTCTTTTTTGACCCACATGCATAAACTTGATGTAATGATTTAAAATCATTGTTTGTTCAGAAAATAAGAAAATAACAAAAATGATATTTGAGAAATAAAAGCAACACTGAATGCTAAAATAAAGACCTCTCAGCAAATATAGCAAGGAAACACACATCTGTGTATGAAATCCCACAGGAAATGAATGCAGGTCATTTTTGACCCGTGATGCGTGTTAGAGGGGGTAAGCTTAGGTTGGGAGTTAAAGGGTTAAAAAGTGTCCAGATTAACAATGGCTCAATGACCACCAATGCTGTATTGTCCCCTCGTCTAAACTTGAGTTAAACTAACAAGGAATAGAGGACAGACGAACACAGATTATCGAGACAGATACTGTAAAGAACAAAGGCCCCAAATCTCAATCACATGAGGAGGCTAAGGGTCGTTGTATTGGCAAAGAGAAGCTTTATAATGTATTAAAGCAGGGGTGCAATTTTTGTATTGGAAAAACATTTTTTAATTTATGATGCGTTGTTCTCTCTCAAATGAGCTTCCCTGAAAGGATGTTTTTCCCCTCAGTGCTTTCATAGTTTCATAGAAGGCAAACTGTTAGTCAGCTTTACCAGGGTTACCAATAACTGTGGAGGTTTCTGTACAACACCTCCATGGTGCTGACTCACCAGCCTTTATACCCCTCAGCTCCTGGAGAGGGCGACAAAGACACACACACACAATAACGATCTACAGTCAAACAATCAACACGTGACGTCTAATTTCATCGTCACACCAAGAAAAAGGTGAAAAAGGGGTTGAGTGACGGGCACCACAAAAGAAAGTGGCAAAAGAACCCAAGAGCACTTATAAGACCAGAACTGTAGGTCAGTCTGTTTGTGCTTATATTGTGTTGCCCTGGACAAAAAGGACAGCGCTTGTGTTTGGCTGCTGGAGGCAGTGTGCCTGGGGGGCTGCCTGACCAGTAGATAGCTGTGTGGAGGGCCCAACAGCAGGCACGCATGTCTGAGTTATAGACTCGTGATCCAGCAGGCCTGTTGTTGCTCTGCATTGCCTCTGTGTTGTTTTTGTTCCAAGTAAAACATAAAAAGTTTCTGGTCTTCGTTCCGTGAA
>NW_026078902.1:0-1492 GCF_006386435.1 Epinephelus moara | reverse complement strand
ATAGTGTAGTATGCCATCAAAAATCATGAAAAAAACGTCACTATAGTATGCCGTCTAAAATCAACAAAAAATTCATAGTATAGTATGTTGTCAAAAATCACGAATAAACATCATAGTATAGCATGTCATCAAAAATCATGAAAAAAAAGTCATAGTATAGCATGTCATCAAAAATCATGAAAAAACGCTATACTGTAGTATGTCGTCAAAAATCACCAAAAAATTTCATAGTATAGCATGTCGTCAAAAATCATGAAAAAAACACCATACTATAGTATGTCATCAGAAACCATGAAAAAAGGTCATAGCATAGTATGTCGTCAAAAATCATGGAAAAAATGTCATAGTATAGTATGTCGTCAAAAATCACCAAAAAAGTCATAGTATAGTGTGTCGTGAAAAATCATGAAAAACGTCATAGCATAGTATGTCATCAAAAATCATGAAAAAAAACGTCATAATATAGTATGCCGTCTAAAATCACCAAAAAAGTCATAGTATAGCATGTCGTCAAAAATCATGAAAAAACGTCACAGTATAGTATGCCATCAAAAATCATGAAAAAAACGTCATACTATAGTATGCCGTCTAAAATCAACAAAAAATTCATAGTATAGTATGTTCTCAAAAATCACGAATAAACATCATAGTATAGCATGTCATCAAAAATCATGAAAAAACATCATAGTATAGCATGTCATCAAAAATCATGAAAAACGCCATAGTATATTATGTTGTCAAAAATCATGAAAAAAAGTCATAGTATAGCATGCCATCAAAAATCATGAAAAAAAAGTCATAGTATAGCATGTCATCAAAAATCATGAAAAAAAAGTCATAGTATAACATGTCATCAAAAATCATGAAAAAAATTCATGATACAGTATGTAATCAAAAATCATTTAAAAAAAAAGTCATAGTATAGCGTGTCGTCAAAAATCATGAATAAACGCTATAGTACAGTATGTCGGCAAAAATCACAAAAATACGTCTTAGTATAGTATGTTGTCAAAAATCATGAGAAAGCGTCATAGTATATTCAGTTATCAAAAATCATGCGAAAAAACGTCATAGTATAGTATGCCATCAAAAAACACCAAAAAACGTCATAGTATAGTATGTCGGCAAAAATCACGGAAAAAAACATCATAGTATAGTATGCCATCTAAAATCACCAAAAAAGTCATGGTATCGAATGTTGTCAAAAATCACAAAAAACATCATAGTATAGCATGTCATCACAAACCATGAAAAAATGCCATACTATAGTATGTTTTTAAAAATAATGAAAAAACGTCATAGTATAGTGTGTTGTGAAAAAATCATGAAAAAACGTCATAGTGTAGTGTGTTGTGAAAAAATCATGAAAAAACGTCATAGTATAGTATGTTGTCAAAAATCAGGAAAATATATCATATAGTATGTCATCAAAAATCATGAAAAAAGGTCATAGTATAGTATGCCATCAAAAATCATAAAAAAACGCCATACT
>NW_026078901.1:0-1853 GCF_006386435.1 Epinephelus moara | reverse complement strand
GGGAACCCTCTCTGGAATAGCCCCGCCCACTTTTCAATTCTATGTGGAGTGGATGGGGGGCGGGGCCCTGCCTGGAATAGCCCCGCCCACTTTTACATTCTATGGGGGGCGGGGCCCTCTCTGGGATAGCCCCGCCCACTTTTAAATTCTATGTGGAGTGGATGGGGGGGGCGGAGCCATCAGTGTTCCAACTCCTTTGTGACACTTCGGCGCACGGAACACATTGAAAGATCAAAGGAACTGAAACTGGTAAGTAGCCCCAGGATATCACATAATTTCAGTCACACACTCGTGTCGCGTACTTAGTCTATTATACAGACGATCTTACACACACACAGTGAGTATTTCTGAGTCAAGCAGTCTGTTGGCCATCTATACACATAACGATGGACAGAAGAACAAACAACAGACAGAGACCAGCTGGTGATGCTGCGGGCCGTCGTGGACCTCCACAACATCACCACCATCAGCACAATGCCTCTTGGGGAGACCTTGATGAACCGGAACACATGAGGTTCTGCCACGTCATCAAGAAGAAGAAGGACCAGATCAAGCGTCTGGAGGAGCTGCTTGAGGCCAGAGACAGGGGGTTCAGCTCTGAATTCAAAAAAAGCGCTGAGAGAGTCTGTGAGCTTGAAACACAGAACTACGACCTCACATTGTCTCTCCAGCGCCAAGAGAAGAACAGCAAGCAGCAGTTTGAGGAGATGCTCGCAAAGCATGATGCCGAAAAACAAACTGCATCAAACCATATCAAGCAGGTTTTAAGGCAGGAGGTCGAGAGCCAGGTACGGCGGGAGTACCAGCAGAAGGAAGCCCAGATGGAAAAACAGATCCATCAGATGGGCGCTGAACTCCAGAAAATCCGCGAGGAGAAACAGAGTCTCCTTCTGACGCTGTCAGACGCTCACCTAGCGATGACCAGCAAAGATGCTGCTCTCCAGCAGAGCGAGGAAGCCTGGCAGGCTAAATATAATGCTCTGACTGAGAAAATGGAAGAAACCACCAAGAGATGTGAGACGCAGGTGAATGAATTCACCATCAAGGCCTCTCTGATGGAAGAGCAAATCCATCAGAGAGACCTTGAGATCCTGCGTCTCACTGAGGACAACAACTGTCTCGCTAACAAACTTGCAGAGACAGCACAAGAGCTGACCTCCAGAGCTGATGAACTCCTCCAGAGCCAGAGAGCCTGGGAGGACAAGTGCAACACTCTGGAAACCAACATTACAGAGGAGCTTGCTGAGAAACATCAGGCAGAAGCGAAACAGCTGATAGATGAGAAGGTGGAACTGGAGGACCTCTGCTTGTGTGTCAATAAGCGGAGGAGACGCTTCTTGCTGTTTCCAAGGAGGTCTTCTGACGACAGAGAGACCCAGCTGCAGAAGATAAAGAACAAAATGCAGCAGAAGGCAGCAAAAGCAAGAGGAGCTGAGAAGATGGAGGAAGAAATGGAGGCTCCTGATTGTTCAGCTCAGGCTGGGCATCAGTAGCTCCCATAGCTTCTTCCTTTTATGTGGGGTTTTCNGCCCAGCTCAGCCTGAGCTGGGCAACAATTGCCTCCCAGAGATGATTACATCTCCTCGGGTTTTTCTCCTGGTACTCAGGTTTTTCCCGCCAATGTCAATCACATTGGGAAAAAAATGCTCTAGAAAGAAGAACAAACTAGAGCAGACAAGAAGAGGTAGAGGAGGAGGCAATTGTTGCCCAGCTCAGCCTGAGCTGGGCAACAATTGCCTCCCAGAGATGATTACATCTCCTCGGGTTTTTCTCCTGGTACTCAGGTTTTTCCCGCCAATGTCAATCACATTGGAAAAAAAATTGCCTCCCAGAGATGTCTGTGTCCCAGTCAT
>NW_026078900.1:0-1288 GCF_006386435.1 Epinephelus moara | reverse complement strand
CTATGACATTTTTTATCATATTTTGGACGTCATAGTATACTATGACATTTTTATCATGCTTTGGACGACATACTATACTATGACTTTTTTATCATATTTTGGACATCATACTATACTGTGACGTTTTCCTCATATTTTGGACGACATACTATAGTATGACGTTTTTATCATATTTTGGACATCATACTATACTATGATGTTTTTATCATATTTTGGACATCAGACTATACTATGACATTTTCATCATGTTTTGGACGACATACTATACTATGACATTTTTATCACATTTTGGAAGAAATACTACACTATGACTTTTTTGTCATATTTTCGACACCATACTATACTGTGACATTTTTTTTCATATTTTGGACGACATACTACACTATGACATTTTTATTATATTTTGGACGTCATACTATACCCTGACGTTTTTATCATATTTTGGACATCATACTATACTATGACGTTTTTGTCATATTTTGGACGACATACTATACTATGAAGTTTTCATCATATTTTGGACGACATACTATGCTATGAATTTTTCATCATATTTTGGACGACATACTATACTATGACTTTTTTATCATATTTTGGATGACATACTATACTGTGATGTTTTTATCACATTTTGGACGACATACTATACTATGACATTTTTATTTTATTTTGGACGTCATACTATACCCTGACGTTTTTATCATATTGTGGACATCATACTATACTATGACGTTTTTATCATATTTTGGACGACATACCATACTCTGACGTTTTTATCATATTTTGGATGACATAATATAGTATGACTTTTGTATCATATTTTGGACATCATACTATACTATGACGTTTTTATCATATTTTGGACATCATACTATACTATGATGTTTTTTATCATCTTTTGGACGACATACTATACTATGACATTTTTATCATCTTTTGGACGACATACTATACCATGATATTTTTATCATCTTTTGGACGTCATACTATACCCTGACGTTTTTATCATATTTTGGACATCATACTATACTATGATGTTTTTTATCATCTTTTGGACGACATACTATACTATGACATTTTTATCATCTTTTGGACGACATACTATACCATGATATTTTTATCATCTTTTGGACGTCATACTATACCCTAACGTTTTTATCATATTTTGGACATCATACTATACTATGACGTTTTTATCATATTTTGGACGTCATACCATACTCTGACGTTTTCATCATATTTTGGATGACATATTAAAGTATGACATTTGCATCATATTCTTGACATC
>NW_026078899.1:0-1047 GCF_006386435.1 Epinephelus moara | reverse complement strand
TCTGTTTAAGTCAATGACAATATTCTAAAATCATATTCTGTATTGTATATTATATTTAATATTATGTTAGAGACATTCTGCTGCAACCTCAGACTGAGATCAGTAATTAGCTATTATTTTGCAGGGCTTCCCAATGTCTTAGGGTGCATAGATGGCACCCAAATACCCATCACTGCTCCAGCACAAAATGAGGGGGACTATGTTAATAGGAAGTCCTTCCACAGCATTAATGTTCAGGTACATTAACTAGCCTTTTATCTTAAAGTGACAGACTATACATCACAATATAGTGCAACTAACATGTCATCCTCTGCACTTTCAAGATCATATGTGATGCAGCACATATCATCACTAATGTGGAGGCCAAGTGGCCAGGCTCCGTCCATGATTCCCGGATCTTCCGCGAGTGTAGCCTGAGCAATAGATTTGCACGTGGTAAGTAACCCAAAGCTTTGTGCAAATATCATTCATTGTCTTTCTCTTTAAACAAAACCAAATGTATCCATTATAATTGCAGGAGAGTTTGATGGCTACCTACTTGGGGACCGAGGATATCCGTGCCAGCCCTCTCTACTGACCCCTTACCCTGACCCTGAGCCGGGCCCCCAACAGCGTTTCAATGGGGCCCACTGCAGGACTAGAGCCCGGGTTGAGATGACTTTTGGCATTCTCAAATCCCGGTTCCAGTGTCTGCGTAAACTCAGGGTCACCCCAGAGAGGGCATGTGACATTATAGTGGCATGTGTGGCAATATTGCCACTATTAGAGGAGAGCAACACCCTGCCATACAAGTTAATGACCCTGAGGATGACCATCCCATCTACCCTGTAGATGTCCNTTAATGACCCTGAGGATGACCATCCCATCTACCCTGCAGATGTCCAGGATGGAAGGGCCGTAAGGGATATCATTTGCCGCAATCACTTTTCTGATTGAAACCAGTCAAATAAAAGACAAATAACTCACATTTCATTTGGTCTTCTTTATTCCCTATAAAGTACAAATGCAACAGTCAGTATTTGTAATATTGTTCAAAAATTAACAAAT
>NW_026078898.1:0-1254 GCF_006386435.1 Epinephelus moara | reverse complement strand
ATTTTAGACGACATGCTATACTATGACTTTTTTTATGGTTTTGGACAACATACTATACTATGACTTTTTTCATGATTTTGGACGACATTCTATACTATGACTTTTCTTTATGGCTTTGGACGACATGCTATACTATGACTTTTTTCATGATTTTGGACGACATACTATACTATGACTTTTTTTTCCATGATTTTGGACGCCATGCTATGCTATGACTTTTTTTTTATGATTTTGGACGACATTCTATACTATGGCTTTTTCCCATGATTTTAGATGACATACTATGCTATGACTTTGTTCCATGATTTTAGACGACATACTATACAATGACTTCTTTCCATGATTTTGGACGCCATGCTATACTATGACTTTTTTTCATGATTTTGGACGACATAATATACTATGACTTTTTTTCATGATTTTGGACGACATGCTGTACTGTGACTTTTTCCCGTGATTTTAGATGACATACTATGCTATGACTTTGTTCCATGATTTTAGATGACATACTATACAATGACTTTTTTCCATGATTTTGGACGCCATGCTATACTATGACTTTTTTCAATGATTTTGGACGACATAATATACTATGACTTTTTTTCATGATTTTGGACGACATGCTATACTATGACTTTTTTTATGGTTTTGGATGACATACTATAACTTTTTTTCATGATTTTGGACGACATACTATACTATGACTTTTTTTATGGTTTTGGACGACATACTATACTTTGACTTTTTTCATGATTTTAGACGACATACAATACTATGACTTTTTTTTTTAGGGTTTTAGACGACATACTATACAGTGACTTTTTTTATGGTTTTGGACGACATACTATACTATGACTTTTTTTCCATGACTTTGGACTACAAGCTATACTATGACTTTTTTTTTTAATGGTTTTGGACGACATGCTATACTATGACTTTTTTCAATGATTTTGGACGACATGCTATACTATGACTTTTTTTCATGATTTTGGACGACATACTATACTATGACTTTTTTTCATGATTTACGACAACATACTATACCATGACTTTTTTTCATGATTTTAGACGACACACTATACTTTGACTTTTTTCATGATTTTGGACGACATACTATACTATGACCTTTTTTTCATGATTTTGGATGACATGCTATACTATGACTTTTTTTCATGATTTACGACGACATGCTATACTATGACTTTTTTTCCATGATTTTAGACGACATACTATACTATGACTTTTTTTTTATGG
>NW_026078897.1:0-1050 GCF_006386435.1 Epinephelus moara | reverse complement strand
TTGTTAGGTTTAGGCAACAAAAACATGTGGTTAGATTTAGGCAACAATTACACATTGTTAGGTTTAGGCAACAACAACACGTGGTTAGATTTCGGCAACAATTACACGTTGTTAGGTTTAGACAACAAAAACACATGGTTAGATTTAGGCAAGAACAACATGTTGTTAAGTTTAGGCAACAAAAACACATGGTTAGGTTTAGGCAACAAAATCACATGGTTAGGTTTAGGCAACAATCACACATTGTTATCTTTAGGCAACAAAAAACATGGTTAGGGTTAGGCAACAAAAACATGTGGTTAGGTTTAGGCAACAAAAACACATGGTTAGGTTTAGGCAACAATTACACATGGTTAGGTTTAGGAAACAAAAACAAGTGGTTAGGTTTAGGCAACAAAATCACATGGTTAGATTTAGGCAACAATTACACGTTGTTAGGTTTAGACAACAAAAACACGTGGTTAGGTTTAGGCAATAAAATAACATGGCTAGATTTATGCAACAAAAACATGTGGTTAGGTTTAGGCAACAATTACACATTGTTAGGTTTAGGCAACAAAAACACGTGGTTAGATTTAGGCAACAATTACACGTTGTTAGGTTTAGACAACAAAAACATGTGGATAGGTTTAGGCAACAATTACACGTGGCTAGATTTAAGCAACAAAAACACGTTAGGTTTAGGCAACAATTACACATTGTTAGGTTTAGGCAACAAAAACACGTGGTTAGGTTTAGGCAACAAAATCACATGGTTAGATTTAGGCAACAATTACACGTGGCTAGATTTAATCAACAAAAACACGTTAGGTTTAGGCAACAATTACACATTGTTAGGTTTAGGCAACAAAAACACGTGGTTAGGTTTAGGCAACAAAATCACATGGTTAGATTTAGGCAACAATTACACGTTGTTAGATTTAGGCAACAAAAACAAGTGGTTAGGTTTAGGCAACAAAATCACATGGTTAGATTTAGGCAACAATGACACGTTAGGTTTAGGCAACAAAAACACATGGTTAGGTTTAGGCAACAATTACACATTGTTAG
>NW_026078896.1:0-1099 GCF_006386435.1 Epinephelus moara | reverse complement strand
TTGCTTTAATGTGTGTTATCATTTACTGTTGTAGATGTTTATGGTTGAGCTAATTTTGAATGAATTTGTGTACTGTTGGGCAGTTTAAGCAATTGTCATAATATTTGTAGCATCACTAGTCTCTCCTGTGAGATGCAGCCTGTTTTCAGCCTTGTCATGATGCATTTTCCAGCTGGCCCAAGAGGATTTTTTAAAGAATTTTGGCTTAAGAAGTCACCCCACAAAGGAAGACTCTTTCAGTTTAATTAATTAATGAGTAAAAGGGACAGAAGAAGAAAAAAGACAAGGACAANAGAGGAATATGAGTAAAAGGGACAGAAGAAGAAAAAAGACAAGGACAAAAGGGAGAGAAATACAAAGACTATGAGAAAAAGACAGGAAGAGAAAAAGAAAAAAGAGAGAGGAATGTGAGTTAAAGGGACAGGAAGAGAAAAAAGACAAGGACAAAAAGGAGAGAAATCAAAGACTACAGAAAAAGACAGGAAGAGAAAAAGAAGAAGAAAGAAAAAAGGGAGAGGAAGACAACCAGTAAAAGGGACAGAAGAAAACAATGGAGATGAAGACAACAAGAAAAAGGGACAGGAAGATGTGTAAAAGGGACAGGAAGAGAAAAAGAAAAAGAGAGGAATATGAGTAAAAGGGACAGAAGAAGAAAAAAGACAAGGACAAAAGGGAGAGAAATACAAAGACTACGAGAAAAAGACAGGAAGAGAAAAAGAAAAAAGAGATTAATATGAGTAAAAGGGACAGGAAGAGAGGGACAAAAGGTAAAACAAATAATACATTCTGTATAATTGACCTGTTGTTTTGTGTGTTGTCTTCTCATTTCAGCACCACAACATAGAGGACAGCAGCTGCTGCTGCCCAAATTTGAGCTGTGTAAAGGTAAATCATCTCTGTCACATATACAGTTATGAAATAACAACTTATATAGTGAAATCAATTCTATGTATGTGATCCATTCTAAGTATTCTATCAGAAAACCTGTGTAGTGTAAAAGTCAAAACCCTCACCCTCATCAGGTGTTAAGACCACACATGTTAGTGTGTAGACTTCTACAAAAAACTAATACTGCATTTATACATATATGCAATGTAAC
>NW_026078895.1:0-9087 GCF_006386435.1 Epinephelus moara | reverse complement strand
GTTTGTATATTAACCCATATGAATTTACATGCATTCACATTTTACGTTCAACCATTAAATCTTCCATAAACAACAGTCACAGCAAAATGTCACAAACCGCCTAACGTTAATCAACCAACCTATTTAGTTTAAAAATAAAGATTAAGAGTAATACTCTAAACTCTAAACTATTTTTACATTCAGTCACAGATATCTGTGATTGGTTTATGGTAGTCTTAAGGCAAAGAAACGTGACAGAAAATAAAGCAGTGGTCTTAACAAGTAACATAGTATTGACGTTAACTCACAGCTAATCGCTAGCTTACCATGCTAACTCAGTACGTCAACTCACCTGAGATTCGGATTAATACCAAAACAGGCACATCGACGTCAAAATAATTCTCCGGTTTTACACCCAGTTACACGGAGAAAATAAAATTAAACACATGGTGCTTTACAGAAGCTCTCTGAAACTTTTCTCTATTAGATTCTTCTCTGTAGAGTGCAACTGTGGTGTTTCTCAGTGTCTCCCTGCCTCTTCTTCTCTACTACTTAAGTGGGATTTTACAGCCATTGTGAGCATTTATACTTGTGCGTGGTGTGTCTGTCTCACTCTGCAGTTAACGTTACACCTCGGAAACACTAGTCGGCGGCGGCCGGCGGGGTTTCTGTGAAGCGCTGTAAAGTTTAGTTGATTCAAAACACACATTAAACACACATTAAACATGGCTTAATAGAGACAATATCAAACACAAGTACACAAATCAGCTTCACTATAACTCGCAGCATTCACAGACAAACACTTGTCTTTATCTGGACACATTTTCCCACAAATACAACATGCTAACGTTATTAGCACAAGCCTATGGCATTTTACAAAGTATAAATTAGCCTTGCGGTTAGCAGAGATTTACTCTGCTCATATGAAGCCGGGGACAACAGCAACATTTAACAAAGGTAGCGCTACTAAATTCAGCTCCATTACAACTCACAAGGTTCACCAACAAAACAACTGCCTTATACCAAACATGTTTTCCATACAAATATAACATGCTAACGTTATTAGCACAAGCCTATGGCATTTTACATTGTATAAATTAGCCTAGCGACTGCAGAGATTTCCTCTGCTCATATGAAGCCAGGATAAATCACACACATGCTATTTTTGTGGAGGCTTTATTGTCTTCACAATTTATTGTTTCTTATCTGTGAAATTAAAGTAAATAAAAGCTTTGTTTCCACTGAGGGAAATGGTTTCAGCTTAGGTCTGCGTTGCTGCAACGTGTAGTTACATTTCTGGGCAGGTGCATGTCAGGGTACTGCGTAGAATATGGCGTAGGCTCTACGTTGATGCAGAGCCCACACAGTAGGTATGGCGTGGATTAGATGCAGAAATATAAATCCCCCATATCCAAAACCATTAGCACTACGCTGTGTTATAGCTCCCTCTAGCAACCAGTGTGGGATCAGCAGAATTAACTTCACTGGTCAAATGTATGTGGGTTACACTCTGTGGAGCCAGCTTCAAGTTAATGAACTACAGTTT
The DNA here is from genome assembly GCF_006386435.1 of Epinephelus moara. Taxonomy (NCBI): domain Eukaryota; kingdom Metazoa; phylum Chordata; class Actinopteri; order Perciformes; family Serranidae; genus Epinephelus; species Epinephelus moara. The sequence goes on along the minus strand of NW_026078895.1, from coordinate 7,562 downwards.
TGGGCACTTTCGCATTGGCTCAATTTTTCAGCCTCAGAAATTACAACTTGTTAAAGTAACATAATTGGCGTTTCTCAAAGTCAAGGATCCTTCCTTGATAGGATGAATCTTTCCAAGGAATGATCCTACAAAGGCAAGGCAAGAGTCCTTCCTAGCATTCAGTGAACACACAATGGAACAGGCTAACGAGTGCCCCCAGGTGTGCGTCATTAAGCCTCAGTGGATTGAGGGGGTTTCAGGATACTGGGATCATTTTGGCACTCTCAAATGGCTTTGTACAATTTGAACAAATGTCAGCAGTATTTTCAAAGTCACGTGACTTTTAGGGAGAATATATGTGGGGATTATACTTAAAAAAACAAACAGGTAGGCTAAATGAAACTTTTGTGGCATTTCCATCACTGCTAATGATTAATCTAAAAACGTTTATGTTTTATCTACATCACACTTGGTTAAAAATCTCATTATTCGGCAGTGGACACATTTGAAAGTGTAAATTATGAGGTTTCTGTCAATATCTTTTATGCTTGTATGAAAAAAGCTACTGGAGATATTATTCAAATAAATGGCATCTAGATCCTACTGAGCTCCGCTGGCGCAAGTTTCATTGAAGAGGCCTCGCCTTCACTTCCTGCAAATTGTGCGCAAAGAATTGTGGGTACTTTATACCTGCTGAGAATACACACATGCATCCTTGAAAATTCTCTTAAGGACTCTGTCCTCTGTAGAACTCAAGAGATCCTATTTGGGGCACATGCTCACCTCTAACCTCTGCAACAGGGACAGATATTCAAGTAGAATATACTCCTGATATATTGCAGCTCAGGAGTAGTTGTGTTGTGCTTGTGGCCCACATAGAGGCCTGTGTGAAGGTCACCTGTATCCTGGAGAAGAGTAGGAGGGAACAACAACGTTCCTCAGGAGCCAATCTGTGTCAGGGGGAACATTTTCTTCCTACGCTTCTGCTGAGAATGCAATCCCCTGCCAGCTGATGCCCCAAAGATTTCGTGGTTCTCAGGAGCCATATACAATACATGAATATGCAATGTCTCCATCAGCTGAATGTCACAAATTTCCCACAAAATATTAACTTAATAAACCTAATAATTCTCCTCAATTTTCAAACACTGCACCGCAATTTCAAGACTGTACTCCAAAATACAACCACATTTTTACAAGCAGAAATTACTCCCAATATTTATCTTTTTTTGGTTAGGCAGTGACCTATAGTGGCCATACTAATTATTACAGGAGCAAGGAGGAGGTCAGGTGACAGAGCACAGGATAAAGAGCGATAAAGTCTGCTCAGGTGGATAAAACAAGACCCAGACTTTCATCCAGGAGATCAGTACTCTACTCCCATGTAAAACTAGTAACACCCCGTTTCCACCAAGCAGTACGGTACGGTTCAGTTCGGTATGCATTTTTCCTGTTTCCACTGTTAAAAGTTGTGGATGGTACCGTTCGTACCATCCCCATTTTTGGTCACCCCTCTGGTGGGGTACCTAGCACACAGATGTGGTACTAAAAGTATTACTCACATTTAAAACTGCGAACATCATATATGAGTTATCTTGTTGTCCACCAATAGGTGTGCTAATTAAGGAAACACCCTATGGGTTTCGTATGCAGTAGTAGGAACATACGACCTATGTGGACGTATGGGTTAAAGGACCTATTGACAATATGAGTTGTTTCAGATTTAGGACTTGAGTGTAAAGACTTGCTATTTTGACTTGCAGATCAATGACTCGGTTCTTCCTCTGCAATAGATGGAATATTCTTTGTGTAGATTCACAGCACTCCAATCTGAAGCCTAACTGAAACCCATTATATCTTCTGTCACCTTTATCCAGAGTCTATATCCAGGCCCTATATCCACATGGAGTCGACATCAGTACTGGAGCTCAGTGAAAACGTCATCCTCAACTGCTCCCATGACAATGGAACCAGGACTACGTACAGGTGGTTCAAAGGTGGAAAGCCACTGACCAATATGACGAGATTCGTGTTGTCACCTGACCAGAAGCTCCTGACCATCACACGGGTGTTGATGGTGGATGATGACACGTACAGCTGCACAGTGGAGAATCCTGTGGGCAACATGACGAGCTTGCCGATCAGACTGACGGTCTACAGTGAGTGATACTATCTAAGTTATTGGCTGCAGCGCCAATAATAGTTAAACACATTATGTTGACACGGGTAGCTGCTAAAAGTGACAGTTCACTTAAAAATCAAAATTACATATTCCTTCTCTCACCTGTGGGGCTATTTATCAATCTAGAATGTTCTGGTTTGAGGTCCCGAGTGCTGGAGATATCGGCTGTAGAGATGTCTGTCTTTTCAGCTGGCACCGGACATCAATATGATGTCAGAAAGACGTTAAGATATAAAATTTTGGTTGGAATGAAAATTGGGTTGACGATATTTTAAATTTCTAACGACATTCGAACTCATGTTGTGTGGACGTTAACATTATGACATTTTGCAGGTGATGGGTTTTGTTCTCCATGCCCTACGACTAAATGTCATTCTTCTACATTAAGATGAGGTTGACATGAGGCGTTTAGAAGACGTTAGCTTTTGGTTGCTTATCAACACAACTTTAAACCAACAAAATGTTAACGTTATCTGGCGTCAGTATTCTACGCCAAATTGATGTTTCCATTCAACCCGGTCTCACTTGGAAATCATCTAAATCCGGTACTTGGGCCATGACTTGTGGCTTCAGACACTGACAAAAAAAGCCGTTCTTTTAACGTCAGCATGATACGCGGCTGGTCGCCATTATAGTTTAACAGCGCGGGACATGAAAGAAAGTTAAGGCAACGAAACTCCATCAGGGGTGTTTGCGTACTGTAAGATTATAAAGCCAAACCCTGTCCTTTTTTCTAAACCCAACCATGTGCAGGTTGCCTAAACCTAACCATGTGTTTTTGTTGCCTAAACCCAACCCCGTGTGTTAGTGGTTGAAGGCAAAAATACCTCAATTTGCAGTGTTTTACTGACTAATGAAAGAGACTGTATGCGAATTGTAAATTTCCTGTGAAAACAGAAGTGTATTTTGAAAGAAGACAATGCATGTAACAGGCTGAAGTTGACACCAACGCACCCAGGGTACCTTTCAAATCGTATCTGGATGTGGAAAGTCCATGACCAAAGGGTCGATATGTGACAAGGTCGGAGTGAAAATGTGTTGTGAAATTTGATCACTCAATGTCACAAACTAAATTCATCAAAAAATCAATGTCTGCGACATTGGTGGCCAGCTAGGCAATGATGATTTTGGATCAGCTGTGAAGTCCGGCGCCCAGTGGCTGCTTGCCCCGCTTCTGTTCAATGGCTAATTAGTGGAGCTAACTGCTAACAGCCACCACTGCAACTAACAAACTCCACAAATCCATTCAGCAGCTCCACCATCCACAGTCAGACACACACGGCTGATTATTTACTGTTGAATTACAGCGCACAACTCGCACCAGCGACTGATCCTGCTCCGGTGTGAGTGTTTTTGCTGGCTAGTGAAACATCCTGGTACAGACTATTTACTGGAATTTACCAGCCTGTCGCTCATGCAGCATTTGAAGATAATCATAAGCATGGCTGTTCTCAGCTTTCAACATCCGATTGTCAAGATCTGTTTGTAGCTTAAGTCATCATCTTGTTTTTGTCATGGAAAAAGGTTGTCAATGAAAAATTTTCGTCAACGAAATCAACACTGCAGCTGGGTTCTCTCCAATCTAGTGGAACTAGATGGCACTTGGCTTGTAGTGCTCAAAACGGCAAAAAATACATTTAAAAAACTATAACAATGTCTCTTTCCAGATATCATGACCTGGTTACTCAAGATAATCCACAGACCTTACTGTAAGCAGTTTCGTGTAGGAACTATTTTCTTTCTACTGAACTACACCCACCAACTGAATCACTGCACAGAAGGAAGTGTGCATCTGCTCATGGACGAGAGGCTTGTGCTTATGACAGCATGATATTATAACATCGGATGCTATGTGTATTGTACCTTGTGTGTCCCTGTGTTGTTCTGTTGTCTGTCAACATTCATTAACTTTAATTTTGCATGTCCTACCAGGAAGAAGTTCCCTCTACATCATCCTCTCCACTGGAGGCATCTTCCTCCTCATCACCTTGGTAACGATATGTGCCTGCTGGACACCTTCCAAAAAGTAAGAACTGCTGGTAGTCTTTTAAATCAACCCTAAAAAGCAGAAAGGTGATTTTAGAAAGGTCGATCTGGAGTGCAAACAAAAAAACATAACATGATGTTAATACATTGCCATTTTGTCTTTATTAGGCAAAGACATCAAGCTAGAAAGCCTCTCTCCAGGTTTTATGACCACTCTGATCACTCACCAATCAGTCTTACAGGTATAGTATTGTTATCCTTAATTAATATTCCACTGAGATGAAAGAACAAAAAGTGATCAGCTAATCTACAACAACCCATTCTCAATTCGAAGTCGTCAAATACCGCAGTGTGATCAAAAGGCATCCTTTTGCAGTGGTACGATACGCTTACATGTGATTTCGGTTTATAACACCTCAGGACGGCGTCAGTTTGAAACGCCGCCAGACAATAACGTCATTATGGTGCTTTAAAGTTCCTAAAAGGCGAGTAGGAGGGGTGGAGCACAGGTCAACAAACACTGGACTTTCACCCAGGAGGCTGGTGTTCACTTTTGGTATGAAAGTAGAGCCAAACCATGATGTATTATTCTCAACGTAACCATGTGCGTTTGTTGCACAAGGCAAAAAATGTTATACCTTTATTTTGCAAACTATTTCCTGCAAACTACATTTCCTGTGAGAACAGAAGTGTATTTCGAAGAGACACAATTCATGTAACAGGCATAAACTGACAACAGACGCACCTAGGATATCTAGTGTGTCAGATGTAGACATGATGATCCACTGACCGAGCCGCGATGTGTGATGACTTTGGAGTGAGAATGTGTTGTCGACTATGAGACTGGAAGATTCCCTGTCGAGAATTTATGTGAATGACAATCCGATGTTTTGTGCTTTGCCACAGATGGTGTGCTCCCAAAAATGACAGAGCATAACGGAATAAATGCTGTAACTTCACTTTACATCCTGCAGCAAAAGGTATCTCTTTCATCACCACTATGATTTTATTATTCTGTGACTAACAAAAGGTAGCAAGACTAAAACTTAATCAACACTAACATCCCCTGAAGGCTTTCTGTTTACACAGGGTTATTTACAGTGGAACTTATGATGTAAAGACTGTCCAAAGCAAAGAACATGCATAGTAATCATGTATAGAGAAATATGGTCTGTTGATATATGGTATAAATAAAAATGATGAACTTACTGTCTCATCAAGTATATTTAAGTTTCACTCAGTAACACTACAATTAGTCCCATAGACTATAGGTTTAATGCCACTCCAGAGGAGGACAGACTTGTGCGAGCTGGTGAAATTGGGAGTGAGGTTCATTTTTTGTTTTACTGTCCATGAAGAATTAAGAAATGTACTTAGTAAAATGACATACATTTATGCTGAATTCTTTTGTCTGGGTGACCATGAAAAACTCCAGTGTGCAACCAGGAAGGAAACATTTCTTGAAACAGATTTCATTTACCAAGCTTGGGGAGAGAAGTCAGAGCATTTTGTTCAAGACGGAACTTTAAAACAACTGAAATAAAATGTATTGCATGTTTGTTCACTGCAGCTGTACTTCTGGGCCCTATTTCAGAGAGCAGGATTAGTGACAGTGACGACATGAACTTTGTTTTACTGGAGAACTGTTGGTGGAGAATGGATTTGAGCTGAAGCCATCTTGTTTTGCAGGATCCCTCCATGGATGACTCATCCAGCAACAGTATTGGATCTCCCTCTGAACTTGACAACCCGCCGAGCTACACCAGTTCCCCCAAATACACCAGTCCTCATGCCCAGTCTAATGGGTCCCCTGCCCACTCCTGTCACAGGTATACCTGAAGGCCCGTCGTGTTTAAGTCTCCACATCACACCATGTGAGACATCAGAGTGTCCAGCTGACTCTGGACGGCAACTTTCTACACATCCGCCCGGAGTTTGGGAAATATATCAAAACGGTTTCCTGGGGTTTTACAATAATGTTATTACTGCCTGTTCATGTGTTTTATGTAAAAGTAAACTGGAACTTGAGCCTAAGTTGCGTTTAAGGTTAGAGGCACAGTCTGTGGAGGAATATGGTGACAGTGTGACATTGGGGAAGTTTTTAAAGAGCTCTGAAGCCTGTCTTTGGATTTACAATTAACTACCATTGTTGTTAGTTACTGGAACTACAAAATTTGGGGAACGGCACAGAGTCTGCACGAAGCTGAGGTGAAGTCGGTGAGACGTAACTGTAAACTGTCATGTGATGAAGATACTTCTCTGTATGCTTTATTGTGAATTCAAAATCACAACCATATAAGACAGTTTGTCGTTAATGCTTAAAAAAAAAGAAAAAGGATAAAGTTGGAAAAAATCACCCTTAGAATGTTCCTCTTTTACTCCTTTTGAGTGTTGTGTGTGATTTTTTCTGTAGTGTTGTTGAAATGAAAAACACACGTTTGTAATATTTTGTGAAATAATGTAAATTACTATTTTAGTTATACTAGATGATTTAATAGCACTTTCAGTGAGACGACAGAAGAAGCCATGTTGGTGAAGGGGTTGTGGTGTTTAAATTTTATACAACCTTTAATAAAATCTGAAATGTTTCACAAGTTTCTTGTGATTTTTTTCACTGTGCTTTTTGACTCTTACATCATTTAAGTTGTACCTCAGGGCTCTTACTCATTCATATTGTCATTCTTTTTCATTTTCCACTAGTTTAAGGGTGCTGCCCTGTTTGGTTCGGTTGAACATGTAATCATTGCCATCAAGATGAGCCAGACACGGCGCAATGCATAGTGGTTGGTGTCTGACTTCATCTCGACTTGCTCTGACATCATATAAAAGTGGACACTGAGATCGAGGCAGCCAGTCCAATGAACTTTGGTTCAGCATCAGTTTCAGCATCCATGGACAGGATGGACAATTGAGGGAACCGTATCAATAGCTCAGTATGTAGCGCGGAGGACTGTAGATTGATCACAACAGGTATCCTCAGGTCGCAGGTTCAACTCCAGCTCGAAAGATGGACTTTTCATTGGTGTGTGATATGTGACCATTCAGAACGAAAAGAGTTTAATGGAATCTTAATGCTTGATTTCATCGGACAAAATGTTGCTTGTTGAACATGTAATCGTCATCAAGATGAGCCAGACACCGTACAATGCATGGTGGTTGGTGTCCGACTTCATCTCGACTTGCTATGACATTATGTAAAAGTGGACAACAATGTTCTCAAAAGATCGAGGCAGCCAATCCAACCAATAAACTTTGTTTCAGCTTCAGTTTCAGCATCCCTGCATATGATGGACAATTGAAGTACTCTTGCTCCCTTCGATAGCTCGGTTGGTAGAACGGAGGACTGTAGAGTGCTCACAACAGGTATCCTTAGGTCGCTGATTCAACTCCGGCTCGAAGGACGGACTTTTCATTG
>NW_026078894.1:0-1363 GCF_006386435.1 Epinephelus moara | reverse complement strand
TAGCCTAGATACAGCCGTAGCGTCAGACCTGTTTAAAAGTAAGTGAACGGGCATCCCTTCAAGTGCAAAGTTAGTCCACTAAACAAGCTTTTTTTCCACAAATACTGCCTCATATTATTAGGATAAATGTCAGAGAACATATAGAAAACGACATGTAAACGTGTTGTCTTACCTTACCGGTACCTTACGGGTTGAAATAAACCGAAATTTCCCTTTAAGGATGGTAATGAAACTGATACCGTTGCTATTTTTAGATACCGTGGGATACCTTATTACCGTATTATCGCCCAACCCTAACATGAAGTAACGTATGGTTAAGTTAATCACACATTCACTCTGCTCTGCACTCTGCTGCCTCGTCTTCCCAGACAGAGTGCCCAGAGTGCGCTCTGCCACTCCGAGAGTGCAGTGCTCTGGATAACTGAATGGTACATTCCAACTGCGCTCCGGTCCAGTTTGTGAGTGCACTCCGGCACTCGGAATGAGTATTTCTGAATGCCCCACTTGTATCAACTCCCTCCGTTGTCTAAAACAAGCCAACAGAATTTGCTAGCTAGCGCTAGCTAATGTCTGTGGAAAATTGTTTTGCCCCCAGCTAAGCCCCGCCCACCAAAAAATGTCATACTGTTCACTAACAGTAATCAGGGTTCCTACACATTTGGAATTTCAAAAATTCCATACTTTTCCATACGCTAATTTCCAGACTTCTCTGCGTTTTGTTTTGTTTTCCCCAGAATATATGCGACATCTGAGTAAATATATCAGTGTATCATATTTCACATCATATTTAATTATTCTTAATAGGTGATTGTAGCCAAGTACCATAATGTCATGCAAATAAAAACTCAGGTAAGTTCAATGTCTGGGCTGAGGCAAAAAAGTTGGGACTCTGGGTGCAAGCGATGCAGTAACGAGACGTCGGTGTTTTTTCCTTTCATGTGGCTCAGAATCGCCTTCTCCCCCATGTTGGCGATGTCAAACGATTTCACACAAAGCTTGCATCTAGCTCTGTGTGTGAATTGGGAATCATTGGCCAACCAGTACTTATATACGATATTGTCAAGCCATCCATCCAGAAAGTTGCATCTACCCATTGTGAACCACGTGAAACTCGTCTTCTTGTCAATCAGGTAAAAGGGGCGGTATGTTTTCTGAGATGTTTGCTCTCACACAAACTGTGCTTGGCCCGGCATAAAACACGATCCGGATTGATTAAATTATTTTTGGAAATACCTAATTTTCTAGTTTAGAAAACAGTATTTTAGAACAGTGGTAATAGTCTGGAAACATAAATATTTTTCCATACTTTATTTTTCATTTTCCTTTTTTTTTTTCATTTTCCATACTTTTTAATACCTGGAAA
>NW_026078893.1:12260-12489 GCF_006386435.1 Epinephelus moara | reverse complement strand
CAGTTCTCTGCTATCAGAGTTCTTGGTTCCAATTACAAAGGTCAAGACACCCAGCTGTTTGAGAGCAGAGGCTGGTGCATCAACACCATCAAAAGACCTTCCACCACTTAGCAATACCAGGATCTGTGGAACTCCTTCCAGGCGCCTGCTTCCACCAGAGGCCGTGAAGACGTTATCCCTCAAGTACTGGAGAGCTGCTCCAGTGTTGAGGGGTCTTCCGCCTTTGTGC
>NW_026078893.1:0-12186 GCF_006386435.1 Epinephelus moara | reverse complement strand
TGTCATCCACACTGAGTTTCTCTACTAGTCTGTGGACAAAGTCTCGCATAGCTGGGAATTCAGTTCTAGTGCCATCGGATCCATCCAGCAAGAACACAACATCCCTTCCTAGTGGCTGTCTCTCCACTAGGGAAACATAGAATTTGAGACATATTTAGGTTCATGTGTCAAACATTTGCCATGCAAAAGTCACACAATGAAAGCTAACCTCAAGGTTTACAACATTTGCTATATTAATCCTGGCACAACTGTTTTGTCAAAGTGGCACTGGTTGACCTGAACTCAGTGTACACACTAATACAATTGAATTTGCATCCAAACATGACTACTACAAACCCTGCCCTCTCCATGTTTGCAGTTGGGACATGAGCCAAACTAATAACGCAAAGTACACCTCAAATACATTTTCTTAAAGATGGTTTTCGTCATTTTACAGTGTTCTTATCACACTGCTGTATGTTCAATTGTTCATTTTTCATTTGTTTGATTTTATTTAGTCATTTGATACTATAAAAACGGGACATCTGACATCCTGACTGACAGCTATGTGTGCTAATCGGTGTGTTTGCAATCAATGGCACTGCTCACAGCTGGAACGAAAGGGTGTTTGGGCAGGAAATTGACAGCTGAGATCACTACTGCGGATACTCTGACTCCAAATGACGTCACCAGTGCAAGATGGCAGCGGATGTATCCGTGACATTTTGTCTTCATTTTTGTACAGTGAGGGGAAGTGTAGATGCATCATCCATCTTCAAATACAGTCTACGATGTCATAGTTGTGTGCACCTCTTTTTAGTGCCCCCTGGAAACAGCTTCTGTTGTGTTGTGGGCTTGTCGCAGAACTTTTTTTTAAGTGCTGCCAATTGTGTCATCAAATTGATGTTCTCGTGTGCTGACAACGATGTGATGTTTTCTAAATACTGCGCATGTGTTGTCAAATTGGAGGAGATGTTTAACTTTATTTGCTTGTGTTGTGTCTGTTTGTGTCTTTTTGTTATTTGCAGCATGTTGAGCTCTCAGGACCACAATAGAAAAGTGTAATTCACATTCAGTCTCCATTTGGGGTGGTAGCATACTAAGTCCTCTGTTATATCTTGTGTTGTGTTGATACTGTATTAGAAAAAAAACAGAGCTTGCACTTTGCTTTTCTGCTGATGTTTTATGCATTTGCACAGTGATCCCCTGATTAGTTCATATAATTAACACACGAAACACTGGTTCTGTTCTTCTACAAAAGGCCTGGAGTTTAATTATGTTTAACGAAAGAGAGTTAAACAAAATGCTTAATGTTTGACAAATCATTTAGCAGTATTGGTCTCTGTATTGATATTGGTGATTCTGACCCTGGTATTGGACACCTCTTTCTGTGTATCAGAGTAACAGACACAAATAATACCTAATAGTAAGTGTTAATGAGGATCCATGCATTGAGATCATGTTAAAATGGCAAACTGAACATGAATTAGATGTGTACTTGTACTACGTGTACTTGGGTATAAAATAAATCATGCAGTATACAGTATCTATGGGATCATTCTTACCAGTGACTTCTGGTTTTGAAATTTCATTTTTCAATTTTTCTTCTGTTATTGCCCCTACAACCTGCTCTTGTATATTTGCAAGTTCTGCTACTTCAGAAACTGATATGATGTAGCTTGGGGCATGTGATATCTTCTCCATTTCCTTGGGGTCAGATTTTTTTGTTCCAATGGTTAATATTGTGACACTGCTTTCTTTTAGAGAAGCAACGGGCAACTCTACACTGTCAGATGATGGTCCACCACTTAAAACAATGAGAATTTGTGGCACATTTGCAGTGTATCTGCTCCCTGCGGCAGCTGTGAATACATTGTCCCTAACATATTTTAGAGCTGCACCCGTCTTCAGAGGTCTTCCACCTTTGTGTGAGAGTCTTCTGACAGCTGTTAGAACATCCTCCTTCCTCATGAATGAATTCAAAAAGAAATTGGCTAGTGCCACATTGCTAAACTGAACCACAGCAACTCTGTCTTCATTTGGTCCAATGTTAAATCTTTCTATTACTTTGTACAGGAAATCCTGAATGGCTGAAAATTCATTTCTGGTATTATCAGATCCATCCAAAAGAAAAACTATGTCTCTTCCCTTTTCATCACTTTGCTCTGTTAACAAAAAAATAGATATAATTTGTGTGATGTTATTCACAATTTCACAATAAATATATCACACCCAAAGATGATTTAAATAATTGATCAAATAATCTAAATTCTTACCTGCTTTAGCTTCCTCCTCAACCCCCATTTGAGTAAGATGACTCATCAAACTTTGTTGAACACGAGGGAGATTTACAAAGTCAGGGACTGAGTAAGCAAACTTTGGGTCAGAGGAAATGACTTGCATCTCAGCTGAATTTGACAGTCTTGATCCAATTGCAAATGTAACAACCCCCGCAGCCTTGAGCATACTTGCTGGGCCTCGTGGAGAATCTCTAGATCTTCCACCAGCCAATATAACAAGTATCTGCTTTGCATCTTCCTGATGTCGTCCTCCAGCATTTGGAACAAAGACATTATCCCTCACAAACTGCAGTGCCGCCCCAATATACTGAGGCCTTCCGCCTTTTGGCTTTAAGCTTGCAACATGCTTAAGAACATCAGCTTTTGTGTTGTAAGTATTCAGATTGAAATTGAGTTCAGCATTGTTGCTATACTGTACAACAGCAACTTTATCTTTTCCTTGGTTCACATCAAGGCTGTCAACAATGTTTGCAACAAATTCACGTATGGCAGAGAATCGACTTCTGACATCATCAGATCCATCAATGAGAAAGACAACATCTCTATTTGCACTGGAGCTTGAACCTAGAAAAGTCCACAATCATGTAAATTGTGTTAGTTAACAATTTAACAGAAATCTGTTTTCTGTTGGTATAGTATGCAGTTTACAAGGTTTGAATATACTGGATATAGATATTATTAGATGTGCCTTTTAAAGAAAGATAGAAATTTTAAGAAATAAAGTTAAATAAAATTAATTCTTATTTTCACTCACCTACACCAGTGCCTTTGTGAGATGCAATGTCTGACAGCAACTGTTCTCTCACAAGAGGAAATTCAGAAATCTCCTTGATGGTATACTTTGCTCGAGGGGTGTGAGCTAATTGCTCCATCTCCTCCCTATCTGCATCAGTCACTCCAACACCAAAAAGGACAATTCCGGCTTTCCTCAGTCTGTCCACCGGACCTAAGACATCATCTTCTGACTTTTTCCCACTTAAGAGAATAAGTATCTGTGGGACACCCTGCTGAGCTCTGCTTCCACTTGAAGCAGTGAACACATTGTTCTTCACATAATCAAGGGCTGCACCTGTGTTCACAGTGAACCCCCCTTTCAGATTTACATTACTTAAATCATTCAAGACATCGTCTTTGAGAGAGTGCGTGTTCAGGAGAAAATCAGTGGTGGGCTCTGTGCTGTACTGAATCAAAGCAACTTGCACTTTGCTAGGCCCAATTTCCATTTGCTTGACAAGCTCTCTGACAAAATCCAAAATTTGTTTTTCAATTCCTTGCATATTATTAGATCCATCAAGGAGAAAAACAACATCGGCACTCTGCAGTTTTAATTCTGCAATTGTGGAAGTGTCTGAAATGAATACAAATAAACATTTTACAAAGCCAGCTTTTGCTGTAGACAGAAACATTTTTAATTTTCCCCAACTTCTACAGCCATGTAGAAAAAATGATCTCTGAAATGATGAAATTATTTCTCTCTGTCTTACCAATGACAGTGGGAAATTCAGTTGTTTCATGAGCACCCCTCATTGTGGCTTCCACAGATGGATGTATGCTTTGCAGATTGTTAAAGTTTGTGACATGAAAATAATGTGCTGGCGTGAAAGAGATGGTTTGCATTTCCAATGTATCTGCATTCTTTGTTCCAATAGTGAAAGTCTTTATCCCATTTTCTTTGAGAGACTGTGCTGGTCCTCTGACATCATCCCCTGATCTCCCACCACTAAACACATACAGATATTGAGGAACTGATTCTTCACGTCTGCCTCCAACTGAAGCAGCAAAGACATTGTCTCTGACAAACTCAAGTGCTTTGCCAACGTTGAGAGGTCTCCCCAACTTATGCCTTATTGTTCTAATGGAATTGAGCACATCGTTCTTTGATGAATAGGAATTCAGGTAGAAATTGACTGTGGCATCACGGCTGTATTGAACAACAGCCACTTGGTCTCTGTTCTCATCTACATTTAAACTTTCAACCACTTTTTCGACAAAGCCTCGTATCTCTTCAAAGCCATTTCTTGAGTCATATGATCCATCAATAAGAAATACTATATCATGTTTCTCAGAATCTGCAACAATGACAAAAGATGTAAAAACAAAGATAATGGGATTTTCTGCAAGTTAGTATCTATAGTCACAGTACCATGTAATTCAGTCATAGAAATCATTTCAGTCCACTATGAGCCCATTCCCCTCTTGTCTTTACTAAAAATAATGTTTTAACTTAAGGGTTAAAATAATACATCTTACCAGAATCCTTTGTGGGGGCCATTTGCTCTACATGGTGGGAAACATCTCTTAAAAATGACAACACATTCTGCTTAACAGTGGGAAGCTCCTCATAATCAGTAACAGAGACTGCATAATTAGGTTCATGAGATATTGTCTGCAGCTCTAGAGTGTCAGCTTCAGATGTTCCAATGGCAATCGAAATGACACCAGTCTCTTTCAGCCTTCTGACTGGGATTCTTATGTCATCTTCAGATCTTGCACCACTCAGTAGTATGAGTATCTGTGGGACTCCCTCAAGAAGTCTACTTCCTGAGTCAGAAGTATATACATGGTCCCTCACATACTGGAGAGCTGCTCCAATGTTGTGAGGATAGCCTCCTTTGTGACTTAGGCCTCTTACTGCATTAAGAATGTCATCCTCTGTTGAGTAACGTCTTAGGTTAAAATCAGTCTCTGCCGTGTTGCTGTACTGCACCACAGCCATGCGATCTTTGTTTGCATCGATATTTAGGTCCGCCACTATTTTCTGCACAAAATCTTTAATAGCTGTGAATCTTCGCTGAGAATCATCAGTTCCATCAAGCAAAAATACAATGTCTCTTCTGTTGGGATCTGTAATCACACAAGCATTTAAACAAATTGATGATGAAATTTGTAATGAAAACTTTCATTCCTGCAAATGTTCAGCAACCTCCATGTGCCAAACTTGCTCAACATTTCTGATGACACAATCCCCACCACTGAAACAGTGCAGCACAACTCTTTGCTTGACAGGATTGGCCACAACTAACAAAACAACATGAAGCAAAGCCTACACAGTTACCATGACCAAAAGGCCACAAGTCTGTTGTTGTCCATCATTCACCCTCAGTTGGAATGAATGACTTGAGGTTAACATCAATCTGACAGTTTGTGAAGTTATGCACATGGCGTACAACACAAAGTCAGTAATGTCTACATTCTTACCGAACAATGCTGGTTTGATAGCCGGGGTTTCAGGCTTCTTGATGACAGAAAGTATTTGTTGTTCAATGCCTGACAGATCACTGGAGTCTGCCACAAAGAAAGCATGACTGGCGTCCTGTGAAATAGACTGAATCTCAAGGGTGTCTGCATTCTTTATTCCCACTACAAATATCATCACACCAATTCCTTTTAAGTTTTCTACAGCATTTCTGATATCATCACTGGACTGTCCTCCAGTAAAGAGAACCACAATCTGAGGGACACCTTGCTGGTGCCTACTTCCTGAAGAGGCAGTCAAAACATTATCCTTGATGTACTGAAGGGCTGTGCCAGTATTGAGGGGTCTGCCTCCTTTATGCCTCAGATTTTGCACATTGTCAGCAATGTTTTGCTTTGTTTTGAATGTGTTCAGAAAAAATTCAACAGAGGGTTCTCTGCTGTACTGCACCACTGAAACACGATCTTTGTTCTCATCCACACTGAAATTGTCCACCATTCTCTCAACAAAGCCAAGCATTGCCTGAAAGTCATTTTGCATTTCATCTGAGGAATCCAGTAAAAATACAATATCACGCTGAATGGATTCAGTTTGATCTGTAGAAACTTTAACAGACACAAAAACGATGGTCAGTTATTTAGTAATGAAAAAAACATTATGAAATAGATAGATAGATAGATAGATAGATAGATAGATAGATAGATAGTCTTACCTAATTCATTCTGTGGTTTTTGTCTTGGCAGCTGTCGGGGCACCCTTTTAACAAATGACACAAGTTGTTGATGGATGCTCCCAAAATCATCAAACCCAAGCACAGAGAAAGCATAGGAAGGGTTATGTGCAACCATTTGGAGCTCGAGTATGTCTGCATTTCTTGTTCCTACGCAGAATGGAACAACTTTGTCCTGTTTAAGAGCCACAGCAGCACTTGCAACATCATCTTGAGATCTTCCCCCATTCAACAGAATCAGTATCTGAGGGACACCATCCTGATGCCGACTCCCAGAAGAATCAGTGAAAGCATTATTCCTCACATACTCAAGAGCTGCTCCAGTGTTGCGGGGTCTGCCCCCGATATGGTTCAACTGCTGGACAGCAGCAAGGACCTTTTGTTTGTCTTTGTAAGTGTTCAAACTGAAATGTGTCTGTGGATCTCTGCTATACTGGACAACAGACACACGGTCTTTGTTCTCTCCAACACTGAGTGTTTCTACCACTCTTTGGACAAAATTTTTAATTGCTGGGAAGCCACTCTGTGTGTCATCTGACCCGTCCAGTAGGAACACTATGTCTCTTTGTGGGGATTCTAATTCAACTAGAAAAGAATAGGAAAATCTTGTTTAAGAATCAGACAGATAATACATAAGCTAAAATACAGTATATTGTGGTGCAATTATTTAACATTTGATGGCTAGCAAAGCCAAAGAGCTAGTAATTGAAATTCAAACAAATTTCAGTAATAAACAGGGTGTTAGATGCAAGAACATTTAAGACAACTGGTAGATGAAGAAGTTATTGAGAAACTTGGAAATGACTACATGAACTACAAGATAAGGAGCATATTCCTCTTTCACAAAAGAAAGATGGAGAAAGCTGAGAAAAAGATTTCAATATTCTTTAACTCTAAATATTCCATCAATGATGTGATTATCATTGGCTCAAGGAAGAGCATTACATTTGCTGATGTGGGGCTGTCAAGAAAAGACTCCAGAGAAGAAAAAGGATGAGAGCCAAACAAGAAACAGCATTACCAATAGGTTGCCTCTAGCCAGTGGAGACCGTTTGAGAAACATGAAACTGATCAACTGACATTCTTCAGAAGATGATGCAGTTTCATTGAAATTCAAACTATGAAAGGCCAAATGTATTAAATCATAAGTGGCGAGTCAGTTTGATTCTCAAATATGAATCTGTGACACATCTTACCTACAACAGTGGGAGGCTCAATTTGTATTTCAGCCTGGACAAATGCAGCTATCTCTGGCTGAATGGACAAAAGTTCACCAAAGACAGGAAGGTTGAAAAGAAATCTGGGGGAGAAGGCAATTTTTTGAAGCTCCCCCTGTTTAGTGTTTTTCATTCCAATGGCGAAAGATAGAACACCTATTTGTTTTAGTTCTAATGCCGCTCTTGAAACATCATCATTGGATTTTCCACCAGTCAATAAAAACAGAATCTGAGGGACTCCCTCCAGGCGCCTACTCCCAGATGAAGCGGTGAAAACATGGTCTCGCACATACTGTAGAGCCGCTCCAGTGTTCCGAGGTCTTCCTCCTTTATGACGTAGACTTCTAACAGCATAGATGATAGCCTTTTTGGATCTGTGAGTTTTTAGGTTAAAGTAAACCATGGTGTCATTACTATACTGTACGACAGCCACTCGAACCTTATCTTCGCTAATGTCTAGCTCCTCTGCCATTCTTCTGATGAACTCACGAATAGCGGGTAGTCCATTTCTGGAGTCATCCGACCCATCAAGGAGAAACACTATGTCCCTCTTATCGCTCCCTGTGCCAACAAGGTGATACACGGAAAGACAAAAAGAGAATTCACGGACTGTGCGTTCAAGACTTTTCTACACTCATGCATATTTATAAGCATGAGCAAGCTCAGAAGAATGAACTGAGCATGGAAAGAAAGATGAGCCGCTGCTCTGAAAGTGTTATTTCAAGTCAAACTGCTAGAGAACCATCTTTTTATCAGAAAGATGTATGAAAGAATTTCTTGACTCAATTTCACAGTTACATCGATGTGGACAGTTTGAAAGAAGTATAAAAGAGGGCGACATTCTTGAAAGTGTAGGAAATACAGAACACTTCCTTTATCAAACAGAACTGATTTTCTAACAAGGGTAATTATCCATGATATGCAATAGAAATGTGCCAAAAAAATTCATAACTGTTTATCATTAGATCAGAAATGTATAGTATATTGAATGTTATTGTGAGAAAGAATATTAAAGAAAGTAAAGAAGGGTTATTCTGAAGACAGATAATGTAAAGATGTACTCAAATTTTAGGCATATATTCCTGTGTGATGTTCTTACCTACTAAATCAGAGATTCCAGTTATGGTTTCCTCAGTGTCTTTGTTTATATTCAGTGTTGCAACAAGTTGTGAGTGGAGTGAGGGCAACTCTGAGAAATCAGTGACCTTGTATGTAAAACCAGGTTTGAAGGCAATTATTTCCAACTCTGAAAGATTGGCATCTCTTACTCCAACCCCCACTGACACAATGCCATGTTCTTTAAGAGCAAAAGCTGGGCTTCTCACATTATCAGTGGATGGTTTAGTACTTAGAAGAATTAAAATCTGGGGCACTTCTTCTAGTCGTCTACTGCCCGTGGCAGATGTGAAGACATTGTGCCTCACAAACTGGAGAGCTCTCCCAATATTAAGGCGCCTCCCACCCTTGTACCTTATATTATCTATGGCATTTACAGTGTCATTCTTTGCCTTGTGAGAATTCAGATAAAAGTTGACCTCAGGGTTATCAGCAAACTGAACCACAGATACTCTGTCTTGGTTTTCACTGACAGAGAGGCTCTCCACTATGCTCTTAACAAAGAGTTTTATCTCTGGGAATCCATTTCTTGTATTATCAGAGCCATCCAGCAGGAAGACAATATCTCTTTTTGCAGCATTGCTTTGTACTAAGACACAACAAATAACATTCAGTTATTCTGATAAAGCAGCAAAAAATATCAGCAGAAGTGTTGTTTTTCTTAAAGCAAGTGCAACACGCCACTCAGAAAAAAGATTTCACTTACCTTGCTGTAGAACTATGGCCAGCTCCTCCCTTGGAAGGCTCACGTAGTTATTAAGCTTTTGTGGTACGCTGCTAAGTTCACTGAATTCCCTCACGGTGAAGGCAAAGGAAGGGTTGTGTGAAATGGCCTCAATCTGCTTTGGGTCCGCATCCTTGACACCAACACCAAACGGTACGACTCCCTCTGTCTTCAGTGCACCAGCAGGATCCTTCACGTTATCCCTGGACCTGCTTCCAGCCAAAATTATCAGGAACTGCGGTACATTTTGTGCAGCCCGGCTACCATGCCTTTCAGACAAGATGGTGTCCTTCATGAATTTTAGAGCAGCTCCTGTGTTTAGGCTGCGTCCACCAGCCACTGACATTGAGTTGACAGCATTTATCACCTCCTCTTTGGTTTGATAACTGTTAAGGTAGAAACTTGGAGTTGGCCTCTCACTGTGTTGAACCACTGATATTCGCACTTTGTCAATCCCAACATCAAGCGGTTCAATGATTTTAATGATGAAATCCCGGATGTAGCCAAATTCTGCTCGAACATTTTCTGTGCCATCAATGAGAAAGGCAACATCCCTCTCAGCTCCAACAACTGAAATAAAAATTTTAAAAAATGTTACCAAGCAAAACTTTATATACACATACACACATCTAGTTCATTAACAGAAACAGAGGTACAAAACTCACCAGTCTCCTCAGGGAATTCCGTCACATCTGTATCTCCAACCACTGTTATCAATTTTGGCATGATCAGTTCAGCCATAGCTGGTAAATCAGAGAAGCTTGCTTCATGGTAAGCTAAATCTGGAACAAAGGCAACTGTTCTCAGTAGTCCTTCATCGGCTTGCCCAGAACTGACTGTGAAGGTCAAAACACCAGCCAGAGCCAATTTATCAGCTACTCTTTTAGCCTCATCTTGGGCCGGACCACCTGTGATCAGAACCAACACCTGCTGGACTCCCTGCCTCCTGCGTGAGCCAGTTGATGGCTGGAACATGTTGGAGAGGGCATAATCCATGGCAGCTCCTGTATTCAAAACTGAACCTCCAGTCAGCCTGATTTGGGAGATCTTATTCACAACATCTTGCCTGTTGTTGTAGGAGTTCAGATAAAATTCAGTTTTTGGACGTTCAGCAAACTGCAGGAAACCAATCTTGACCCTGTCAGGACGTACATCCAGCTGGTTGACCACGTTGATTATGAAGTCTCTCACATAGGGAAAGTTACTGCTGCCAATGTAGTTAGAGCCATCCATGAGGAAGACAATGTCTCGAACCACTTTTTGAGTTTGCACTGTTGTTATCTCCACCACTAGGGAAAAGCACAAAGGCAAAACAGATTATCCTTTGTGTAATACCATGTACATTTACTTTCAGGCCCTAGAAGATGTAGCACTTTTAGTGACATATTAAAATGTAAAATGAAGTCCATTGAAATTGTTATCTGTTAATGCTTTAAGGTTTTTTGCTTTGGGCATTTCCTGACAAGAACCTGTCACTGGAAGCTGAGTTAGGGAAGAGGCTACACATTTAGTACTGCCCAGCACCGAAAAAGTTGATTCTGTTGTCTCTCCAGCCTGTTCTCATTCCCATGTCATGAACTACCACCACTTTGTCAGTGATCTTGGCATCAGACATTGACGCAAAAAAGCACCTTTCGTGGCGGTATGATATGCTGCAGGGGATTGTCACTTTGTAACGCTGCCAGACGACATCAGTTTGTAACGCTGTCAGCAACAACATAATATAAAATGTTGACAAGTTCTGTAGGTTTTTTTTTTTATAAACCTAACCCTTGATTTTGTTGTACGAGGAAATAACGTAAAAAGAGGTGTTTATGTTCTAAGCAGGCAGGAAGTGACGTTGTTGTTGTTCCGGGGCAGGGGAGAGAAGCAGCAGGACCTAGCAAGCGAGGCTAACGTGTGTTTTGTATGGCGTGGTTACAGCCAACAGTTACCAAGTCTGTTCTTGAATCAACACTCAGTTGCAAGCAGGTCAGTCCTGCTGTTCATTCAACGCATCTGTCCAGACAGGACGCTACAGTATGTTAAAATAGGTCCATGCAGTGTAAGTTATCATTGTAAATTGAAGAACATATTGATGCATCTATGCATGCTTCATTATAACATTTCATTGTTGGTGCTAAGTAAAGTGTGATACCTTTTCATGTATTTAAAAGAATCAATGCTGCTTCAAAAGTGATTAATGCCAACCATACACTAGAATACTTCAAAAAAGACTTTGAAAATAATTTCAAAACACCCTCTCACATCTTAAGACAATGTGTCATGAGTCTGAGAGTTTTTAGGATTGGATGGATTTTGTAAAAACTGGGTATCTTGCATAATCACTATTTGCTAGATTGTTAGCTTCAGCAAGTTGTTACAGCCCTCAAAATTGCCAGAAAGTATGTGTTTTGCAGTAGCTAGCAAGCTAGCTAAACACTTTCCCCATTTCAAACAATGCTGTTTGTAAGTTAAGGTTACCTACTGGAATGTTTGCTAACCATACATTTCAGCTCAAGATTTCTAGCTTCACTCATATTTATGGTTACATGATGTAATTTTTGAAGCCAGCAGTCTTCAGCTGAAATGTACAGTTAGCTTGTAAGCTACTAGCAAACATTTAAGTAGGTCACAATAGCTTGCAAGTAGCCCCTACAGTGGTTAGCTAGCTAGCTATATAGCATACTTACAGGTGATTTCAGAGGCTGCAGCAATTTCTTTCCACTTCTTTCCTTCTCAACGCTATCAGTGCACAAATGTGAGGACATGCCAAAGAGGCATTCCTTTCCACTCCACAACTCTGCTTTCTTTAACA
Organism: Epinephelus moara; assembly: GCF_006386435.1. Taxonomy (NCBI): domain Eukaryota; kingdom Metazoa; phylum Chordata; class Actinopteri; order Perciformes; family Serranidae; genus Epinephelus; species Epinephelus moara. Next base: position 127 of record NW_026078893.1, on the reverse strand, counting down.
TTCCCTCACATTTGTGCCACAATAGAGAGGAGAAGGAAAAAAGTGGACAGAATTTGCTGCAGCCCTCAAAATTTCCTGTAAATATGCAATACGCTCAACCTGATCTCACAGAAATACGTGAAATGAC
>NW_026078892.1:1600-2709 GCF_006386435.1 Epinephelus moara | reverse complement strand
ATGCTGTCAGCTGATAATACACAGGACATCCACATAATAAATTACGTTCGCAATATACAAGATCAAAACACATTCATAAAAACAAGAAAGTACCAGTTCTTCATTTAAGCCCCTGGGATGTTCAGTTTGTAAGTGATGTATCCAACAAGCTTCTCTCTGGAGAAGTTTCTTCTGTCTATCCCCTCCTCTCAAAAGTGGTCTGACCAGCTCAATCCCCATAAAGCGTAAACTACAAACTCCATGGCCGGCCAAATTAAAGTCCCTGGCAACCGGAGATCTCTCATCACCATTTCTGATGCTACTCTTATGTTTGGAAATCCTAATTCTCAGTTCTCTTTTCGTATACATAGTATAAACCACATGGACATTTCAACAGGTAAACTACATGTGTGGACCGGCATGTGATTCTATTCCTGATCTTCATTTTATTGCCTGTATGGGGATGTGAGAACTGGTCTCCTTTAATCATAGTGTTGCAGCTTATACAATTCAAACAAGGAAAATTACCTGGGGAAGGAGAACTTAAAAAATGTTTAGGTTTAACATATAGATCTGTCTTAACAAGTCTGTCACTCAAATTATGAGGTTGCTTCGTAGCGAATATAGGATGGTTCACAAACTCATGGCCCACAACAGGATCACTAGACAAAATATGCCAGTGTTTTCTGACAATATGTTTAACTGGCTGAGAGATCGGAGAAAATGTTGTTGATAAAATAAGGGGCTGCTCTTTGGGAGGAGGGGGATTAGATACCAATAGACTGTCCCTATCTTTTCCTCTAACACTAGACAGACATGAATTCAACAGACTCTGATCATACCCTTTCTCTCGAAAACGGGCGCACATGACATCAGCCTGTTTCTCAAACTCTTCCTCAGAGCTACAAATTCTCTTTATTCTTAACAACTGACTATAAGGCAAACTCTTTTTTAGGCTATGAGGATGATAGCTCAAGAAATGCAAATAATTATTCCTATCAGTCTTCTTTTGAAAGATAGTCGTCTGTAACAGTTCAGATTTATTTACTCTCACATCCAAAAAGGCTGCTGTTTCTCTGCTTGCCTCAAGTGTGAAAGAGATAGTGGGAACTCTAGAATCAAGATATGTT
>NW_026078892.1:0-776 GCF_006386435.1 Epinephelus moara | reverse complement strand
CCCCCCCCCCCCCCCCCGAGGTGTATCTAAATTTTTGGCATGAATTAGGTCCTTTATTATCAGTGTTGGGAACGTTACTTTAAAAAAGTAATTAGTTATAGTTACTAGTTACTTTCCCCAAAAAGTAACTGAGTTAGTAACTGGGTTACTGCACTGTAAAAGTAATTAATTACCTGGAAAAGTAACTATAGCGTTACTATTTTTTATGGGTGATATCAGCTAAATTGGGCCACTTTTTTTAATCACTTGGGAAACTAAGAAAAAACAATGTATGGCATTTGATTGTGTTCCTATAATTAATAATGACTGTTTTTAATATTTTTGTGTTGAATTTATGCAATAAAATATAATTGTTAAGACCCTACAGCTGTTGAAACATCAGCTGTCCCCCATTTTTGAGATGCGCAGTGTTCAGGTAAAATGGGCCACCTGATCAGCTAAAATGGGCCACTCAAACTGCAAAGTGAAACAGTCATTTTTTATAATATAATCAAATTATCTTTAATATCAGCACACATAACACAATAGAACATTACATTTAAATACATTAAATGCTTTAAAGAATTCATGAAAAATAACATTAATATAGTAATAACATAGCGATCAGGCTTCAGGTCCTCTCTCTCTTCCTTTCTCCTCATCTCCTTTCCTCTATCTTCCTTTCTCCTCCTCTCCTTTCCTCTCTCTTCCTTTCTCCTCATCTCCTTTCCTCTCTCTTCCTTTCTCCTCATCTCCTTTCCTCTCTCTTCCTCTCTGTTCCTTCTTGTTTGCCATAC
>NW_026078891.1:1904-3500 GCF_006386435.1 Epinephelus moara | reverse complement strand
GATTTATGCCTGGGTGCTGTTCTGCATTATTATTATTTGCTGGTTGTTTTGTATGGTTTGATCCAACTATTTTAGTTCTTTATTTATTAATATTCATCAGACTGCTCTGACTGGCACGCCAAAAACTTGCACTGCATTGATCAAACCCGCTACAACATATAATAGGAAATGTCTGGTCTTGGGTGTCCAGTCCTCACTTTTGTTGTGGGAATTTGAAACAAAGGCTGTGAAATACTGAAATGGTTTGAAATGTTTTATTGTGTGCAGTGGTTACATCACACATCAGGGAGATCTGCAGAGAAAAAAAAGAAATCAAACATATCACAAAATTGAAAACAGAAACACTTAAAAAAAAAAATTCAATACCTATCACAGTATACACTGAAATACTGAAGATTCTGGAGCATAGTGTTACGACCGGCTCTCAAGCCACAACAAAAAAAAGGGAGATGCGCACGCACTGCTCAAAACAAAAGTATTTATTAAATAAAGGCTGAAGAAGGAATGGGGTGTGAGTATCAGTATCAGTAGTGTGTGTAAGGGTGTGAGTGCTGTGAACAATGTATGGTGTGTGTTGTATGTGCGACAACATAAGCTAACAAAGGCAAAAAGGGGAACAAAGGTCTGCTGTGGTGGAAAGTCAAAGAGAGAGTGGCGCCCAGGTAGGTGGGTCCATTTATCCTGCAGGTGCACCAGCCAGGTGCACCTGGTTGGCAATCAGGCACCAATTAGTCCTGCAACAGAGAGCACAACCAGTACACAGGAAACAGGGCCACAAGGCCACAAGGCTGTAACACCCCCCCCATAAAGTCAGGGTCCCAAAGGGAACCCTGGCGCCCAGTCAGCCACCTCTTAAAACAATTAAATATAAAACATACCAATATTGTAATCACATAATATAATGCTAAAGAAAAAAAAAACACCTCACCGCTTACGTGGCCACATCAGCCCACCGCCTCTCCACTCCATCCTCAGCAACAGATATCCTGAAGCCAAATTTAAGAGTTAAGAGGGAGAGGAAGAGGAAGAAGGGACACAGCAGAGGTTAAATTAATATACATAACACAAAATTAATGGCAAGGAGCCCGAGACAACGCGTCCGCCACTACATTGTCCCGTCCCCTGATATGGCAAATGTCCAAACTATAGGACTGCAACATCAGTGCCCAACGAATCAGCCGCTGATTTGGACACTGCAAAGAGTTCAGAAAAGTCAGAGGATTGTGGTCTATGAAGACCACCACAGGTCCAGAGCCAACATACACACTAAAGTGCTGCAAAGCCAGAATCAAAGCCAGCGTTTCTTTTTCTATTACAGAGTAGTTCAGCTGATGTCTATTGAACTTTCGTGAAAAATAGCAGACTGGCTTGTCCACTCCCAAATCATCACACTGCAACAACACTGCTCCAGCACCAACATAACTGGCATCAACCTCAATCTTAAACTCCCTATCCCACTGAGGAGCAGCCAAAACAGGAGCATTACAAATGAGTGCTTTCACATTCTCAAATGCAGTCTGACACTCTGCGGACCAAACATACTTGACCTTGCCCTTCAACAAATTTGTAAGGGGAGCAACCACAGTGGAAAAGTTC
>NW_026078891.1:0-1613 GCF_006386435.1 Epinephelus moara | reverse complement strand
GATAAAACCTCTGCTTGATAGGCTTAGAATCTCCAATGTCTATGTCATGCTCAATTAAATGTGTGCGAGTAGGTGTATCACCAAACAAACATGGAAAACCTTTAATCAAACCAGCTAGTTGGTTGCGTTTGGAAACATCCAAATGGCTGAGCAAACCATCCAAGTTCCTCAGAGACTCCGAATTTTTCAACCGACCATAAAGTATGGCCTCGTCAGGGCCCGACACCTCATCCCCCCCTTGCTCTGCCGCAACAACAGGGGACGCAGACACTGACAAACAGGCAGGGTGGACATCTAATACCTGCTCCTGAGCAGCTAACTGGCCCGTACGGGCATGATACGGTTTCAACAAGTTAACATGACAGAGCTGAGTGGAGGACCTACGGTTAGGAGTAGCAATCACATAGTTCCGATCTGAAACCTTCTTCACCACAGTATATGGACCAGAAAACTTTGCCTGAAATGAAGATGTCACAATAGGCAACAGAGCAAGCACCTGGTCTCCAGGGAGAAAGACACGATTTTCAACCTGCCGATCATAAAGTTTTTTCATCTTGCCCTGTGCAGAAGACAACTTGCCCTTAGCCGCCTCCTGGGCTTTATACAGCCTGTACATAAAGCCATTAACATACTCCAGAAGGTTTCTAGGTGGTTCTACCTCCTTCCAATTATCCTGCAAAAGTGCCAATGGGCCCCGCACCTTATGCCCAAACACCAGGTCATTGGTGCTGAACCCTGTACTCTCCTGGACAACCTCCCTAGCAGCCAGTAACAGCCATGGCAAGCCTTCCTCCCAGTCACCCTTCAGCTGAACACAATATGCACGCAACATAGATTTAAGTGTCTGGTGAAAATGTTCCAGGACACCTTGGCTCTGAGCATGGTACGCAGATGCCCGATTATGCTGAATACGCAACTGCTTCAAAATCTGGGAAAACAAATGGGATGAAAAGTTTGACCCTTGATCTGACTGTATGACTCTGGGAACACCAAAGATGGACATAAACTGTGTTAAAGCACGCACCACAGACCTAGCTGTGATCGTGCGCAGAGGGTACGCAGCAGGATACCTTGTACTTTGGCACATCACAGTTAACAAGTAACTAGCACCTGATTTAGAAGGAGGCAAGGGTCCCACACAGTCTATTACCAAATGCTCAAAAGGCTGGGCTATAGCTGGTATAGGAAACAGTGGCACAGGCTTCAAGCTCTGGTTCGGCTTGCTGGTAAGCTGGCATGTATGGCATGACTTTATGTATACTGACACATCTCTTTTCAAACGTGGCCAAAAGAAATACCTCAAAATATGGTCGTACGTCTTCCTGACGCCCAAATGACCGGACTCATCATGGGAAACCTGCAACACCAAACTGCGAAACTTAGAAGGCACAACAACTTGGTAAAGAGGATCACCAACAAAGTCTTCCTGCTGAGGTACCCACTTTCTCATCAATACATCATTCTCAACGAAATAACACTGAGCGTGGTTTTTCATCTCACCAACAGGAAGAGCCATCTCCAGCAAAGCCCCCAGGGACTTATCAGCCTGCTGCTCCTTCACCAACTCACTGTGGGAAATAGACCAGGGAACATCAGGACATATCACATCATTG
>NW_026078890.1:0-1052 GCF_006386435.1 Epinephelus moara | reverse complement strand
TGCATATTGCAAGTTTACATGACAACGGAGACGTGCCGTTTCAAAAAAATTGCACTCTGGAACCCGTTTTGAAAATGTTGTGTTTTCAGGCACCCAAAACGCTGCTGTCATGTAAACGATCAGCCCAAACGCACCTTAAGTTTACCGTTTTCAGTTGAAATCGTTGTCATATAAACACGACCTGAGATACAGATGTAAATGCTAGAGTTAGCAGAACTGCTAATTTACATCCTTAGCCCCTTAATATTTGTGGTTATTTGCAAAACTGCACTGGATGATGCAGATAACTCAAACAAGGGCACACAGTCCAGCAGAGTTGTAAAAGGGTTCACATCAGGAGCACACCTATTTATTTACACACACACACACACACACGTTAATGTGGTTACAAGAAAGAGGTTCCTGCTTTTCCTCTGGAATTGTCCACCATCAATATGCTAAGGAAATACATGGAGGTGGTAATCATGCACATTGTGACACAAACGGCCAAGAGAGAATGATAATGTTTCATATAAATTCAGTTCTCTTAGATGTTTGTATCACAGTGCACCAGGGGTCCATTTCACAAAGCAGGTTTAGTGAAAACTCTGAGTCTGTTAACCCTGAAATGAGGGAAACTCTGGGTTTTCCGTTTCAGAAAGGGAGGTAACTTAAACCAGAGAAAGCGGAATAACTCCAGCCCATTTCAGAAAGAGAGGTAACTGAAGCTTGGCTTCAGTTACTATGGCAACTGACTCTATGAACTTAACCTGGTCGGGAGCAGGTTTTCTTCAATGAACCTCGAGTTTCTAGCTGTCTCCTCCCTCTTACACCACACACACAGTGTGATTCATTCATTCATTCGTTTAGTGTCGCGTGGGTTTCAGCGAGTTTGATCATCTGTCCTCAAGGTAAAGTTGGATCCTAAAGTGTGTTCTAGTTCTAAATCTACTTTTTTTCAATCATGGCATGTCTGTTCTTGGAGGACCCTGTGGACGAAGAGGCAGTGTTACTGAGGAGGGAGTTATGCATTCATCGGGAGATTATTCACAGGCCCAGAATTGACGTATTAT
>NW_026078889.1:0-1341 GCF_006386435.1 Epinephelus moara | reverse complement strand
GACCAGAAAGAGAACTGAGTCCTCTTTCAAATGAACTGACGATGTGACCACAAAAAGAACTGAGTCCCTTTTCTCCCTGTCCACTTTTTGGTGCACTTTAAGAGAACTGAGTTTGGTTCGTTTAAAAAGTCCTATATGTGAAAACACCCTAAGCTTACATTCCGGCATTCAAACTGAATATGATACTCATCTCCTACACCATTGTCATCTTTCTATCCAGCCCTTTATATCTTCCACTGACTTTAGGAATTCTGCTGTTATTTACTGTAAAATTATAAATAACCTGTCTGCACTTTTGCTTTTGGTCTGTGACTTATAATGTGAGGCAGCACAACCCATGCAATAAGTGCCCTTCTCTTTGTTGTAATGGGATCTCGATTTAGAGAACGAACATTCAAACTCAATACTTTTTTGGAATGATACATGACATACCTCTTCAGCATCAGAGCCTCCAAGCCATGTCTGTGGATGCCCATGAGTTAACAAACCAACAAACCAACAGTTTCCAAGGTTAGTGTAGAAATGCATTGCCAAAAGAAAAGCCCATATTTCTGGTAGGAAGAATAAACACACCTACTTTATAACATTATAAAAGACTTGGATATGAGCAGGTTCTTGGATATATGCAAATATCACAACACTGAGCTTTTGATGGCTCAGATGGTTGAAGAACTGAAAGGGAGAGGCTGTGCTCGCACGGTCCAACAGGACCAACAGGTCCAACAGGACCAACAGGTCCAACAGGTCCAACAGGACCAACAGGTCCAACAGGTCCAACAGGTCCACTACAGGTCCACTACAGGTAGGAAACTTTAAAAAATCCTGTTTTGATGCCAAGATGCAACGTGATTGATGTGATAAAAGCAGGTGATAAGGACATGTAAACCTGAGTAATAGGAGAATATTTATTTTCATTAGTCATGTAAACAGCTTAGAAGTAACTTATTCTATCTCTCTTTCTCTTTTCTTCCTCAGCAGGGCTTCAGTGTCTTGCACACTTTAACATCTGAAAAGTAGGAGGTGAGAACTGATCCCTTCACTCTGTGACCTGTAGATACAGACAACCCAATCTACCTCGCAAACCAGAACCATCAACTTCACCGCCTCCGTCAGAAAACACAGACCTGTCTCCCGTGCAGCAGTGTCACGTAACACTAATGGATGGAAACGGACATTAATTAGTATTTTCTGTTGCTGTTTTCTTTTTGGACATTCAGTTAAAATTTGCTCTATGTTTGAATGTAAACTTGACTAATGATGATAATGTGATTGTTTCCTGTGTGTTGTTTTACAACTGTTCCACTTAGCCACTAATGAGCCTTGGATATGGCCCTGACACTA
>NW_026078888.1:2231-3441 GCF_006386435.1 Epinephelus moara | reverse complement strand
GCAAAGTAGAGTATAGTAGAGCAGAGTAGAGTAGAGCAGAACAGAGCAGAATAGAGTAAAGCAGAGTAGAGTAGGGAAGAGAAGAGTATAGAGTAAAGCAGAGTAGAGAAGAGAAGAGTAGAGCAGAGCAGAGAAGAGCAAGACTTTGGACCACAAAATTATGGGGTTTAACTACTGACCATTCCATTTTGTCACTACCGAAATGATCAGTAGAGTAGAGTATAGTAGAGTAGAGCAGAGCAGAGTAGAGAAGAACAGAGCAGAGTAGAGCAGAATAGAGTATAGAGCAGAGCAGCGTAGAGAAGAGTAGAGTAGATTATAGAGCAGACCAGAGTAGAGTAGAGCAGAGTAAAGCAGAGTATAGAGTATGGCAGAGTATAGTAGAGTAGAGCAAAGCAGAGCAGAATAAAGTAGAGCAGAGTAGACCAGAGTCGAGTAGAGTAGAGCAGAGTATAGTAGAGTAGAGCAAAACAGAATAGAGTACAACATAGTAGAGTAGAGTAGAGCAGAGTAGTGCAAAGTAGAGCAGAGTAGAACAGAACAGAGCAGAGCAGAGTAGAGTAGAGTAGAGCAAAGTAAAGCAGAATAGAACAGAGTATAGAGTATAGCAGAGCATAGTAGAATAGAGCAGAGTATAGTAGAGTAGAGCAGAGCAGAACAGAGTAGAGCAGAGTATAGTAGAGTAGAGCAGAGTAGTGCAAAGTAGAGCAGAGTATAGTAGAGTAGAGCAGAGTAGTGCAAAGTAGAGCAGAGTAGAGCAGAGTAGAACAGAGCAGAGTAGAGCAGAGCAGAGTAGAACAGAGCAGAGTATAGTAGAGTAGAGCAGAATAGAGCAAAGTAGAGCAGAGTAGAACAGAGCAGAGTAGAGTATAGTAGAGCAGAGTATAGTATAGTAGAGTAGAGCAGAACAGAGTAGAGCAAAGTAGAGTATAGTAAAGCAGAGTAGAGCAGAGTAGAACAGAGTAGAGTAGAGCAGAGTAGAGCAAAGTAGAGTATAGTAGAGCAGAGTATAGTAGAGTAGAGCAGAACAGAGCAGAATAGAGTAAAGCAGAGTAGAGTAGGGAAGAGAAGAGTATAGAGTAAAGCAGAGTACAGTAGAGAAGAGAAGAGTAGAGCAGAGCAGAGAAGAGCAAGACTTTGGACCACAAAATCATGGGGTTTAACTACTGACCATTCCATTTTGTCACTACCGAAATGATCATGTCACTAC
>NW_026078888.1:0-1519 GCF_006386435.1 Epinephelus moara | reverse complement strand
TCTGTCTGATAGTCTGTCTGTCTGATAGTCTGTCTATCTGTCTCTTTGTCTGATAGTCTGTCTGTCTGTCTCTTTGTCTGTCTGTTAGTCTGTCTGTCTCACATTCACTGTCTCTCCACTTGAAGTTGTAACATGTAGAAGTTGCTCACATTAGTATAATGCTGCTCTAACTTTTAAACAGTGAACAGTTAACTTTCTTTTCTCAGCAGCATACAAAATACAGTTGAATCAGTCAGTCTAGTTTCAATGTTTTGGTGTTGTTAAAGGAACCTGAAAAATTATAGCAATAGTCTCTGGTAGCCATCACACACAGTATATTTAGACATTGTTTAGCTTGAGAAAAGCGCTTCTTTCCAATGTGGTTCTTGCTCTGTTGCGGCGGCCAGTTGAGAGGTCACCAGTTACACTGAAGACGCGCTCGGCAAAGGCTTGTGACGCTGGCATTGCTAGAAGGTCCAAGGCCAAAGGTTTCAGAAGCTCAAACACAGTGTCTCTCTGAGAAGACCAAAACTCCATCCATTCCTGAGCGTCAGCAGCTTCGGACAGCATGTCTTTGTATTTCTGAATCTCCTGCCTGATAGAGGCCCTGGGGGTCCTGGGCCTTGCTGGACGACTGGGACTGAAAAATCAAAATCTAGGCCGCTTTGGCAAAGGGGCTGTCTCTGTGGTCTCTGTCTGCCCGTTTTCCTCTTCATCAGTCTCCTCCTCCTCACGGATTCTTGGTGTCACACTGCGAGTGATGTAGTCTTCAGCTTTTTTCAGAAGATCCTGAATTCCCTCATCCTCATTTTGAACAAGGACATCTGCTGATACCCTGGGGTCAACAAAACATGCAGCTGCAGCGAGAGGAGAGAACCTGTCATCTGTGACATCAAGGAAAAGGCCAAAGCGTAGCTCCATATTTGCACTCATCTTCTGTGCCAGTGTAGCTGCATCCTTGTAGCTCTGGCATCGGGAGAACTCAGACAGGTGACCTCTCAAGTTCAACAACGCAGGGACAATGAGGGATAGGGAATTGGTGTCGCTTTCAAGTACCTTTGTGTGTTCTGCAAATGGAAGGAGCAATTGTTTTAGCTCGTTTTAGTTTTTAGTTTGCATCCATGTGTAGCTGCCCAGGTGTTTTGTGTTAACTATAGTTCGCTTGCAGCTCCTAGATCAGCTCCTACATGCTAAGAAGCTAACGTAAGTTAGCCAGCCACACACATTTATATCAACAAGTGGCTACTATCGCTACATGATACGAAGCTAGTAAGTTAGCCAGCATTAGTTTGCGGTCGGTTTAACGTTATTGTTGGAACATTACAGCCGTTGGTTTAATGTTACGTTATAAACAACCACCACCAAACTTTTTGTTAACTTACCACGATGTCTTTGTGGTGAACTGCGACGTGTCTGTGTCTGTCTGTGTGTGCCATACTTCTACTGTTATTATACACATATGATTGTTGTCACATATGTATACTATCAGATATTAATATATACTTCCCACATGTTGTACCACAATAGCCAGAATCATAAG
>NW_026078887.1:2526-3555 GCF_006386435.1 Epinephelus moara | reverse complement strand
GCTGTTGTGATTCGATTCTGTTTGCTCTGCATTTCTAGTTGAACCTGAGTCTCCATGCTTGTCTCCTTTCTGATCTTGGCTCTCAGCTTCATGGGAGAGGAGCTGGTGGTCACTGTCTGGTTCTGGGACAACATAGCTTTTATCTGAAATGTACTGTAGAGGCATTTCCTCCACCATATTCTGAGTTTCAGTGATACTCCAGTTCACAGTCTGATCATCACTGTGGTCACTTTCCTCATTAGTAGGAGTCAACATAAAGTCATCAGTCTCCTGCTTCACTTCAAGCTGCTCTCCCTCCTGACTGCTGCACAGTTCCTCCTCTTCCTCTTTAATCTCTGGAGGCTCTGGCTCCTCTTGCTCCACACTGGAGTTCCTCTCCCGAACACAGAGCTGCTGCTCAGTGACAACCTCCTCCTCCTTACAGACATGTTGCTGTGGGAGCTCTGGAGGAACTGAGAACAAAACGAATAGGATACTATTAAGTTGGTAAAGAAGAAAATGCAGACATGCAAGCTAATTACATTCAATGGCCACTTAATTAGGTACACCCATTTAACTGCTTGTTGACACAAATAGTTAATAGACAATCGTGTGGCAGCAACTCATTGCATTTAGGCATGTAGACATGGTCAAGATGACCTGCTGAAGTTCAAACCGAGCATCAGAATGGGGATGAAATGTGATTTTAGTGACTTTGAACGTGGCATGGTTGTTGGTGCCAGACGGGCTGGTCTGAGTATTTCAGACACTGCTGATCTATTGGGATTTTCATGCACAACCATCTCTAGGGTTCCAGTGAGCGGCAGTTCTCTGGGTCAAAGTGCCTTGTTGATGCCAGAGGTCAGAGGAGAATGGCCAGACTGGTTCAAGATGACAGAAAGGCAACAGTAACTCAAATAACCACTGGTTACAACCAAAGTCTGCAGAAGACCATCTCTGAACCAACAACACGTCCAACCTTGAAGCAGATGGGCTACAGCAGCAGAAGACCACACCAGGTGCCACTCCTGTCAGCTAACAACAGGAAAC
>NW_026078887.1:0-1416 GCF_006386435.1 Epinephelus moara | reverse complement strand
TACATATTAATGTAAAGTGTCAAAACGCATCATGATTAATTGGCGCATTCTAGGTTTTTGAGTGTAAAAACATAGCCTCCCATAGCTAAACCTATTTCCACACTTAGTTTTAGTGTTGTGTAATAACATTCTCAAAGTAACCATCGCTGTCAGGTCAATGTAATGCTCTAAACAGCACATTTGACATTAAAAATGAAGTAATAAGAACTATATATGACAGGAAAAAATAGGCAAAGAATACCTTAAAAGAAAGAAAGACAAATTATTATTATTTTAAGTGTGACATTTTATTAGTGTGGAATGTACATGCAGTCTTACCCACCTGAGCACAATGTTATCCATGAATATTGTACTTGAGTAGCCTACTTGTAGTTACATTCCTCCACTGCACACATTGTTCAATATGAAGCAGCTCCACTGAAACCACCTAGCAGTATCAAATCCTAGTTAACCTGCAGCTGCTGTGCTGCAATATTAAATCACCTCCTGCATGTCTTCATCTTACAATCTGAAATGAACCTTTTCTTTAACACCATTTTGTCACCCATGCTCCTTGGGGCACCTATCATTGCATTCATTGTTTGGGCTGATCCACTGACAGCACCATGTAGTTCCTGTAGATCGTGCAAAAGTACAGCCTCTCCCTGTTTTGGCCTCCTCTCGTGTGGCCTAAAGATTTGCTGTTATGTCTGAAATTTTTTCCACAGGTGTTGCATTAATATGGTGTCTGTCACCTGTATGGGTTCTTGCATGAGATTTCAATTCTGTTGTCCGACAGCATCTTTTCCTGCGGGTGCTGCAAGAATGTGGCTTCTCACCTGTGTGGATTCTCATGTGGACAGTCAAGTCATAGTTACATCCAAAATTTTTCCCACGTCTTGCAAGACTACGGCCTCTCTCCTGTGTGAATTCTGGTGTGCTCTATCAAGTTACCTCTTGCTCTGGAATCTTTTCCACACGTTTTGCAACAATACGGCCTCTCTCCTGTGTGTGTTCTCATATGAACGTTCAATCCTGATGTCTGAGTGAATTTTCTCCCACAGATGTTGCAAGAATATGGCTTCTCACCTGTGTGTGCTCTCAGGTGTCTCTGCAAAAGTGACCTACACGTGAAAGCTTTCCCACATGTGTCACATTTCAAAGACTTTTTACCTGTGTCAGTATTATAGTGAATTGTTGATATAGTAGGGTTATATAACTTGTTAATGTGACTGTTGCTGTTGTGATCCGGTTGTGTTTGCTCTGCATTTCTAGTTGAACCTGAGTCTCCATGCTTGTCTCCTTTCTGATCTTGGCTCTCAGCTTCATGAGAGAGGAGCTGGTGGTCGCGGCCTGGTTCTGGGACCACAAAGCTTTTAACTAAAATGTAGTCAAGAGGGGTTTCCTCCACCACCATATTCGGAGTTTCCTGCTTCA
>NW_026078886.1:0-2623 GCF_006386435.1 Epinephelus moara | reverse complement strand
TTCATTAACTATCTAGGAAGCAATTAAAGTAAATGAAACTTTAAACTAGCAAAGGTACAGGAGGGGAGGAGTGAAATGTCCCGCCAGTGACAGTGAACTGCTCCTACTGGACACCAGCCGGAGGCAGACAGCTGGCAAGGCCAATCACAGCACAGAGGCCGGAGCCTGCCTGCCAGTCTCAACCTCTTTGAACAACTATAAGATGAGAAGAGACTTTTTGTTTTTTTGAAGTTAAAGAAGTTAAAGAAAAAGAACAACTTGAAGAAGAACTTTTGAGAAGCCGGCGGGCCATGCTGGGCCCCATCCAGCGTGGCCCCGCTGGGCAATTTGATTGCATCCTGAGCAGAACTGAACATGCTAAAACCCAACAGAAAGAACTTTATGCCACAAGGTCTGCATAACTCCTGTGTCCTGGACCAACAAGGTCAGAACTGAAGAAAGGCAGACTCCTGCATGCCCACACTGGGTGTGTGAAGATGACCAACATGGAGAGCCAAGCTCACCCGAGCCAAAGTTGCCATGTGGGCTCAAGAACGCCCAAAAGTCCCCAAGGGCTCCAAGAAGTTCGACCGAGGAGAAGAGAAGGACCAGCTGAGCAGGCTGCCCCGTGGGACAGCACCAGGAGCGGTTCACACCAAGAAGCAGCGCTGCTTTTTCCTCTTCCCCCTCCAGAGCATCGTCTTTCTGGTCTAATACAACCCAGGTGAAACAACATAATTTTCCTGTGCTGGGGTTTGATGCGTAGTTTAATAAGTATTTCAGATGTTTCCTCTTTTTTTTTTGCTTCCCATGCCTCTCAGCTGTTAAATGGAGCTTTTCACAGTTCATGTCAAAGTTTCCTCTGATAATTATCTTACCATTGCTCACTGCTTCATCTGTTTCACTCTGGTCATTCATTCATTCATTAGCATCGCTGTATTCATTTCATTCCACTCATAGTTGCATTTACTCATTGTCTTGTCTGTTGTTAGTTGTATTGCGTCTTGGTCTCCTGTGTCAGCAGTTTAGAATAAATGTTTGTCTATAAAGTCGTTGTCTTGGTTTTCTGTAGGATTACATTCAGTCACTTTACGGGTGCAAAGATCCTGGCTATTTGAGCTCTATTTGAATTGATAATTAATAATTTCCCCAAAGTGCGTTAAACATTCTTGTCTGATNAAATGGTGGAGAATGTCGGCGAGCATTTATTTAATAAATGCTGCCACAGAATAAATTATAAATTATGTAACAATCAATATTTCCTACACATGACAAAGCATTTGTTGGTCATGGATATTTTAAAGAACTGGTCAGTATTTCTAAATGGGTAACATGTTTGGTGAGTATGCAGGGCATGCAGAAACTGGGATGTGTTCAGCTTCCAGGAGTTGTGTGCATATCCTTGCAACATGGGGCCATGTATTATCATGCTGCGATATGAGTTCATGGTGATGGATGAATAGCATAACAATGGGTCTCATCACTGCATCTCTGTGGACTCAAACTACCATCAATAAATGCACACTTGTTCATCCGTAGCTCATGCCAGCCCATAGCATAACATAGGCGTCACAATGGAGCACTCTGTTTACAATTGCTGGCATTGGCAAACCACTCGCCTCCATGACCACTCGCCTCTGGACCCCAGGAAGAATAGTCTTCACTTAGGTGAAGACTAATGGGGATCCATAATAAAACATAAAACATGACACCGTCTTCCATCTCCCCTTAACAGTGTGAACAGACAATCACCTGTGAAAGGAATTCTTCTTCACAGTGCCAGACACCCTTCATGGTGAGCAGTTGTCCACTCAAGTTGGTTACGACAAACTGCTTTAAGGTGGTGAGGATGATAAGCATGCAGATGAGCTACCATGAGATGGCCCGTTTAGTCGGATTTACTCGGTATGCGTGTTGCTTAATGGGTTTGTGGCCCTCCACATCAAAGTCATGGAACAGGACAGAGGGTTGATGGGGATAGTCGGAAAAAAGCAACAAGTTATCATGTATCAAAGAAATATCTGCGTGAGCTGAATCAGACAGATGAACCAAAAACCCCTCCAATTTATTCAGTACCTCTGAATTTCTCAGACAAGCGGGCGGCATCAAGCCGCTTTTCTCTGCCAACCCGTCATCACAGAGATGGTACTGAGGAGGAGCAGCAGACACGGACATCACGGGCACAACAGGAGGCAGCTGGGGATCACTCTCTCTGAAAAAATAACGTTTCAAAATGTTAATATGACAAACTCTGGATTTTCTTTTCCGATCTGGAGTTTGAACAACATAATTTGTGTCACTGAGTTTTCTCTCCACCGTGTATGGCCGAAAACTGTGACCGCAAGCTGGATCCAGGTAAGGGAAGCAGCACCAGAACCTTTTCACCAGGTTGGAACTCTCTAAGGACAGACTTTTTGTCATAACAATGCTTCATTTTAGTTTGGCTTTGTGCCAGATTTTCACGGGCCAATTGACACGTGTGGTAGACATGCTCACAAAAACAACCAACATAATCCAGCACATTATGCTCGATTTTTGGCGACTCCGACAACCAGTTTTCTTTGAGAAGCCGAAGGGGACTGCGCAAAGTGTGGCCAAAGACCAGGGCACGTATTCACAAAGAATCCTAAGACTAAAAGTAGCT
>NW_026078885.1:0-2755 GCF_006386435.1 Epinephelus moara | reverse complement strand
ACACACACACACACCTGACAGTTAATGGACTGCAGTTGTATGGCACTTTTTTTTAAAAGATATTTTTAGCCTTTAATGGATAGGACAGGTAAGCGTGAAGGGGAGAGAGAGAGAGGAGCAGCAGCCTTGTACATGGGGCGCCTGCTCTACCACTAAGCCACCGACGCCCCAGTTGTATGGCACTTTTCTAGTTTTCTGACCACTCAAAGCACTTTTTACACTCTGAGTCACATTCACACTCTGGTGGCTGAGGCTGAGGCTATCATACATGGTGCCACCTGCTACTCAGTAACCATTCACACACACTCACAAACCGATGGAGCAGCCATCAGGAGCAATTTGGGGCTCAAGGACACTTTGACATGCGGACTGGGGGAGCTGGGATGGAGCCGCCAATCCTCCAACTGGTGGGTGACCAGCTCTGCCTCCTGAGACACAATAAAATTCCTTGTTGCCTCGAGGAATGTGGGTATCATTATGACCTCGAGGTGCAAATCAATTTAGTTGTGACACTCACTGTGCTGCTGCAGTGACGTCACCGAGCTGTGAGACAGGTCGACCCTGCAGCGACACCTGATTCCTCAACAGGGCGAGACCAGAGAGGCGTCACCTGCAGGGACACCTGCTGCTATAAGACCAAACCTCCTCCACCCAGAAACACACTCTTAACACACACTCTCAACACACTCAGCACACACTCGACACGCACTCGACACATCGTCAGGTATGGAAGATACGATCAAAGGCTGTTTGAAAAGCTGCGGGGTGAGCGCTGAGCAAGTCGGTGACATAGCGGGTGAGTATGATTGATCATATCAGTCAGAGATCAGATCCTGTTTGAGGTTTAAAGATACAGAAGTTTATTTGTGACTTTGTTAAAGCAGAGAGCACTCAGAGGAAGTGTTTATAGCTTTTATCAAACAGGCAGGAGTTTGTTTGAAACACTCGAGTAGAAACTTTCCAAAGACATAAAATCTCATTCAGCANGAGACAAACAGGAACTTCCAGTCACTGATTTTACAACCTGAAATAGTTTGTGTCATCATACTGGTTCCCACAGAGGCCTCTGTGTGGGGCCCCACGGTGCCATTCAAATATCACTGTGGGCTCCTACCTGTATATCACAGTGTGACCTCACCAGGTGCTGACCGACTCACTGCTCTTTGTTCTGCAGGGTCCCTCGTCGAGGACCAGATGAAGAAATGTATGGGTGGAAGTGACAACAACCAAGGAGGCATCCTCTCCAACATTATGGGTAGCAAGAAGGAAGACAAAGAAGAAAAAGAAGAAAAAGAGGAAGGAGGAGGAGGAGGAGGAGGAGGAGGAGGTGAGTCCTTCAAACTGACTTCAGGTCTGCTCACAGCAGAATTTATCTGCAGATCCAAATAAATCCAGTTAAATTGACATGATTATTAAATTTGACTTTAACTTCGGTGAAGCTGCAGATTTTCACCATGACCCATCTTGATGTTGCTGACCTTTGAGGGGACGGAGAGCTGCAGGGTCCAAAATGTTGGACGCCATTGGAGCTTATCGTGTGACAGGATTCATGTAACAAGCTTAATTAGCACGCCGTCCCTGAACGTCCAAAAGTGATACAGGAGGGTCCCGAACACATCGTAGCTGATGTTAACGGCAACTGACGAAGTATTTGATGAGTTGGGATGAGAACGTGTTGCCACCATGTGCTTTGAGCTAAATGCTAACATGCTAACGTGGATAATAATATTACATCACTGTGTAAATCACCAACACCGACAGTGTTGCCTGCAGCCGTGATCTGAGGTGTTATTGAAAATTGCTCATGATAAGAATCGCTTCAACATAAAGAACAGAGAAAAATAAGAAGCAAAACTAAGAGTATAAAATAGAGGTGTGTAAATTTAAAGCAATAAATTTAAATAAAATAAAATAGAAACGAAAATGTACATTAAAATAACAAATATAAAGTAGAATGTGCATTATGCTGCAGTGTTTAACACTAGTGCTTAAGATATAAAAATACTGAAGAAGAATATCGTCACTGAGCTGAGGCTGTAAGAGTGAAATATAACTACAATATATACATCGATAGAACAAACAAGAACACAACCATGTGCAGGATAAAGAAATATTGCAGCAGCTGAATAATTGTACCCAATAGATAATTAAGAATTATAAATTCAGAGTGTGAATAAAGTCCAGATGTCAGTCTGAGGGAGGAGCTGTACAGGTTGTTGGCAACAGGCAGGAATGACTTCCTGTGGCGCTGTGTGGTGCATTATGGGGGAATCAGAATGCCTGAGGGGAATCTGTGATTGGTTACAGTCGCTCTGGTATAAAGAGCACAGAATTATGAGAAGGAAGAATAAGAGTATGAAATAGAAGTATGTAAATGTTAGGTAATAAAATAGAAATAAAACTGTCACAAGTTTTTAACTTGTGTTTCACACATCAACATAACAAATATGTGCTACAGTCAATACGTGGGTGTGATGCTCTGACACATCATAGTGAGGGGATACACTGAATATTGAAAGAATTTATACTTGAAGTATTTCTAACTCCTGAGTGCCTCCTCTAACATCACAGAGTCCGGTCTGACCGACTGAGCTCACTGTGGAG
The DNA here is from genome assembly GCF_006386435.1 of Epinephelus moara. NCBI lineage: Eukaryota > Metazoa > Chordata > Actinopteri > Perciformes > Serranidae > Epinephelus > Epinephelus moara. The sequence goes on along the minus strand of NW_026078885.1, from coordinate 151 downwards.
AAGGAAACATCACTGTGACTAAATAACCTCGTCAAAAAAAGTCTCACAGGTTTTTTTTAAGCACAAATTCATGCCAAAAGTTAAAGAGTTTGAAACTGTGGTTATAACCGACACGTCCTCACTGCGACCTCGTCACATGTCCACGTTTGCT
>NW_026078884.1:0-3217 GCF_006386435.1 Epinephelus moara | reverse complement strand
AAAAAAATATTTCCTCCTACACCGTTTATCGTATAGACTTCATACATGCACAGATGACAGACCAAGCCCTGCTAAACAATTCCTCTGAACAACTTTGTCATTACTCGAACGGTTTGGATTTTATGCCCTGTTAAAGGTGACATGTCACAAAACCTCTTGACAATTTTTGCACTACCTAGACACACTAAAATGGCTGTTGCGCCCTTTAGGAACGGTGTAGAAAGATCAAACCAAAACTGGCTTCTTCATCTCCTCGAGACCTACAAATCACTCATTGACACCACTGACCTAAATCCAACAGGAAATGAGCTAGTGCCTCTGAAAATAACATGAGCAAATGTGTCAGCTGTGAGCTAGACATTGTAAACTTGCGACTAAGATCGCTTTTTGACTCCACAAACATGAAAGCTATATATATCTGCATTCGGGACGAGTGTATCTCTCTTGTGGTATATTCAGATTGATGATTGGACCCATGGTTTGGGAAGAGGAAGGACTAGTTTCAGAAATTTTAAAGCCATCTTGAAGTACTTGAGCTGTCACCTTGTCTCACTCAACTACATACTGCTCATTAATTAGAATAACAATGGCTTCACTCTGACAGACACAAGCCTGTGTGTGTGTGTGTGTGTGTGTGTGTGTGTGCGTGCGTCAGTTTACAGCAGCAGAATCTCCATTTGAAACAGCAACTACACATTATATATCAGTGTTTTCCATCTCCCACATACTACTACAGCCTTTATTACTGATAATACTGTTGCTACTTTTGTGATTATGACTGTTAAATACATATTGTAACGTACTGTAATCTTATACACACATAGTGCTCAGTAATTGTAGCACATGTAGTATGCAGCATGACAAATGACTTACTTATCAGAGTATTGCTTATGATGTCACAGTGAAGTTGACCTTTGACCTTTTGGATATAAAATGTTGTCACTTCATCATTTTATCCTGTTAGACATCTGTGTGAAGTTTTGTCATAATTAGCAAAAGAATTTTTGATTTGTGAGGTCTCACTAACCTTGACCTTTTCCGAAATCAACATCTGCCAAGCGCCAAATGCGGGTAGATTTTCTGTTTGGTAAGAAAATCTCAGAAGGCTACCCGCCACACTGTGGTTTTCTAACAAAACTTGCCTTGAGCTGCTCCCAGGCCCAGAGGAGGGTGCTGGCTTGCTGCAGATGCTTTGGTCCTGCTTTTAACCACTCCCAGACAACTTTGGACAGAGTCCGTCCACTGAGAAGTAACACTCCTTTGTTTTCTTTGATTGCTTACACATTCTTTAAAACCTTTTATGTATTTATTTGTCATTCTTCCAAAGAGGGAGGGAGGGAGGCCCTCAGAGGACAGACCCACCAGAGCCCCTCCCGTGCTGCCGGGGGGCTGGACAGGGAGCGACCGCAAAAAAGAACATATGTTCAGTAGACTGTCCCTACCTGGTATGTAGTACTCTGTCAGTACTGTGTTTTTGTGTAAGTGTTCACACGTATACTGTGTAAGAACATCTAGGAAATGGGTCCACTCACCATGTCAGGTCTGAGTCTGAACACCAGAGGAAGGGAGTACAGCAGGGCATTCAGGGTGCTGATAACAGAGGAACTCCAAGACTGATGCACCTCCCGGCTCCGTGGGATCCAACAGATAGTGAACTGGGGAGCAAGTACACGTCAGAGGCACTCAGAGACGTCATCATATTTATTACATCAAATACAGTGTTGTATTTGGATAAATCTGGCTTTAAGATATAATGTTGACAGCAGAGTTGGGCGGTATCCAAATTTTGTTACCGTTAAACCTTCCCCACATTTTCCAGGGGTATACGTATTACCGTGACTAATTAAAAATTACTTTAAAGGGCTCAGAGGGAGTCGCCAAAATGTCGGCTTGCGTCTATACCGTTCAGAAACAGAATAGCAAACATTACATAGGCCTAAGAATACTGAAAAATGGGGCGTCGGTGGCTTAGTGGTAGAGCAGGCGCCCCACGTACAAGGCTATTGCCGCAGCGGCACGGGTTTGACTCCAGCCTGTGGCCCTTTGCTGCATGTCACTCCCTCTCTCTCTTCCCCCTTCACGCTTGTCTGTCCTATCCATTAAAGGCTAAAAATGCCCGAAAAAATATTTAAAAAAAGAAGAAAAAAAAAAAAGAATACTGAAAAATAACAGAAAAACATGTATAACATTAACAACTTTTATTAACAAATATTTATAAAAGTGCAAATGCAGCAGTCAGCCAAACAGAATGGAATAACAACAAATTGTCTGTGGGCTACAGTCCACTTCCAGTACAGTAATCGACACAAATCATTAAATTAAAACACAGCCCTATAACATCGAATACTTATAGGCTTATCAAATAATAAAAAAGTAACAATACACAACAAAGGCAATTGCGAAAATGCGTGCTATACAGCATATCCTCAGACCGCGACGGGTAAAGTCCGTTGGTTTATTTTTAGAGCCTACCTTTAGTTTGAAGTGTTCACCCTCTCCAAGTCCCAACTGTTTTGTCCATCAGAACAGTCTACTCCTCATTGAAAATGAAATAAAAACAAAATATAATGATAACTATAGCAGCATCCTATGCTTCAAAACTATTTAAGGTTTTTCGCCAGAAAAACCAGCTCTTTCCAGCTGGAGCAGGGCACGTAGTGGATTGACAACTTTGGCCGCGGTGCTGACACACCGCTCTGATGTAGAGTTTGTGGCACAAACGGGCAGCCCTTGACATCAAGGAAAACACCTGGCTCCATTACATTTCCACCTGAGAAGGAGGTCTCCATCTCCCTGAATAACAGGCTCGTAACAACAGGCAGTTATCTCTGCTCCTGCTCGCTCCTGTATGGTGCCGAGCTGACTTGCCACTGCATCGGCTTTTCTTTGAAGGTGACGGCCCAGAGTCATCTGTTTTTTCCGGTGGTTGGGGTTGCGCTTCTCCCTCCTCCACTCCGATGGACACTGGACCTGCTGCTGCTGCTGCCAGCCGCGGCGCTAGTATTGGGCCCGGGTGGGCCTGGGCCCACCCATTTTGACCCAGGCCCACCCAATCAGAAGACTTAGTTTTAATTTTAGCTGTTCATCAAATAGGCAGTCAGAGGAAAACTTTGAGTGAAGGCTTCTCAGCCAATCAATGGCTTCTTACCCCACGTGTGTGGCCCCTTAAGCCTGCCAACAGGCTGCATCGTCACCAGCATGTGATCCAATGAAATGA
>NW_026078883.1:1504-2383 GCF_006386435.1 Epinephelus moara | reverse complement strand
ACAGTTAAAGATGTGACACACAGGTACTGAAATACGTTCAGCCATTATTTTTTATCAGTCTGCCATCTATATTATCAAGACCAAACTGTGTGTTGTTTTTTACTGACATCAGAAGTTGCTTTACCTCTTCAACTAATACAGGTTTCAATGAAAATGTGCATTTTTTATCATTCATGATATTATCTGTGATTAAATAAGTAGAGTTTCTCATATCCCCTGTTGAACCGCTCATCTTACTCCTTAGATTAGACACCTTATCGATGAAAAAAGTGTTAAAGTAGTTAGCAATTTCAGAAGGTTTGGTCAGATGGACACCATCAGCCTCTACAAATGAGGAGGAAATATTTTTACCCATGCCTAATATGGTATTACAAGTGGCCCAGAGTTGTTTCCCATTATTCTTGTATTCAGATAGTTTATTATGAAAATATGCTCTTTTCTTTGATCTATTCATTTTAGTTACATAGTTTCTTAATTTCTTATACTTTATCCAATCCATAGGGTCATTGGATCTTGTAGCTGCCATCTTAGTGTTATCTCTCTCAGTCATTTTGCTTGTCAATTCATCATCAATCCATGGAGCAGAGTTGCCTCTTACAGTGAACTTTCTGAGCGGAGCATGTACATTAATTACTTTCAATAAAATATCAGTGAAGAGTTCAAGAGCAGCGTCAGTCTCCTGTATGGCACATATCCTATCCCAGCTCAACTCTTGTATATCTTTTACAAAAGCTACCTCATTAAAAGATTTATATATTCTCTGAAATAGAATTTTAGGTCCGGATTTTGGCACTTTAGTTTTCCTCACAGTGGCCACAATATTATGATCGCTTAGCCCTACTGGGATAGAATAGGCCTCGGAGCAGAGTTCACTGGCGT
>NW_026078883.1:0-1035 GCF_006386435.1 Epinephelus moara | reverse complement strand
GTTTAGTAAAAATCCATATGGCGGTTAGGCCTAGATAAGACATGAGCTCTCTAGCGCCCCCATTTTGTTTGATGGGGTCAATAATGGAGGGGTCCCCTCAGATTATGTGTGGTCATATGCCTACAAAGTTGCGTGGTGATGGGTGAAACCCTTGAGATGTTATACACCTTTATGTGATGAGCCACGCCCTATGTGCAATATATTGATATATTTTCAAGCGAGATATAAATTTAGACAACACCGTTTATATCAATATAGGGTCAAGTTGCGTTACATAATGCCATTGTCCATCAACACTCCAGAGACACAGAGCTGCTCCTCTGTTTAATCTGTCTGGTCATTAGTCTACAGTGTGACATCGGTCTGTGTGCTGCACGTGCTGCGCTACATCAGTCTGTGACATGAATGAAATGAGCGCAGCAGCACACGTGCAGTACAGTGATGCGCTGCTAGTTTGTGTGTGAGGTGGATCATCGCTGTTCTTCTTGGTAGTTGTAATCTACTGTGTGACACTGAGACGGCGCCTGGACGCAGGAGACAGATGGGATTTAAAAATGCAGACGTTTCATTTACAAGACGTATTTAAGGAGGACAGAGTGTCTCTGTCTCCGTCCCTCCCTCGGCCTCTCTGTTGATGCTCTGTGCAGAAATAAGATTCAAATATGGAAGTTGTTTTCCAGCACTAGATTCATTTGAAAGGCCGACAGACTTTTTTAACTCCGCCCACAAATATTTTTAACTGTTTCAAACCTACCTGACACTTTTACAGTCATGTTCCAGGTCAGTGTCCTGAAGCTGCAAACCTTTAAACCTCTGTAGCTCCAGTGCTGTGTGCACAGAGTGAACGTGCAGCCCTGCTGTTTGTTTGAGATCATATTTCACTGACATGTTGTGCAGCTGTTTGTTTTCTAACAGGGAAAAATCTCTGTCTTTGCATTTTATTATGATCACAGTCTGTTTTTATAAAAGTGATATTGGCATCTCAAATGTGGCTCTGACCTGCAGCTGAACATGGAGCTCATTCACAGAAAATAC
>NW_026078882.1:0-1378 GCF_006386435.1 Epinephelus moara | reverse complement strand
CCAGAGTTACACCATCTATCATTCACAAACACACCCAGCTCTCCTCCTTTCCTCTTACCACTGTCCGCTGTCGTGTCTGATGAGCTGGAATCCGTCCAGCGCGGCGATCGTGTCCGGTACTTCCGCGTTCAGCCATGTCTCTGTAAACACCAGCACGCTGCTCTGCAGGTTCTCCCTCTGATGGCGAGTCAGCGCCAACAGCTCGTCCATCTTGTTGGGGAGCGATCTTACGTTCCCCATGACGACGGACGGGAGGACGGGTTTGTACTGTCTCCTCTGGTGTCGGCGCTGCACTCCGGCGCGACATCCCCGTTTCCTTCTCCGCAGCTCACCGGGAATGTCGTGCCTCTCCTCGGGCCGCACCGCGGTGTGACGCAGCGCTAACAGCTGGTCCCGGGTGTAAACAATGGAGGCACGGCTGGGCGCCGGGTCCCCGCACACGATCGTATCCATAGCAAAATGGGAGAAAGACCGCTATAAGGAGAGCGGTCTTCGTCTCCATAACAAAACAGAACATAAGTGCTAGCTAGCTCACTGAAAGAAAACTCAAAATAAGAAAGTTAAATGAAAAGAAATTGAAAAAAAACTCAGCGGTGAGCAGGAGCTGCTGTAACAGGCTTCCGCACTGGGGGCGCCATCTTGAAAATAAATATATATATATATATTTATGGGTAGAATGGCCAGTCTATTAAAAACGAACACCCAACATTATGCAAGCACAGAACAGAAGTCGGGGCGTCGGTGGCTTAGTGGTAGAGCAGGTGCCCCATGTACAAGGCTGTTGCCGCAGCGGCCCGGGTTCGACTCCAGCCTGTGGCCCTTTGCTGCATGTCTCTTCCTCTCTCCCCCCCTCTTCACACCACTATCCTATCAATTAAAGGCAAAAAATGCCCTAAAAATTATCTTTAAAAAAAAAGAAAAAAAAGAAATAGCCTGTGTCGTCCTTTGTTAACCATTTCACATACAGATGTTACTCATTTCAATGCTGCAGCCACAGTGAAGGGGGTGAAATAATTCATCCAGGTGCTGCAGCCACAGTGAAGGGGGTGAAATAATTCATCCAGGAGTAGCTGCAGTGCGCAACAACAACTAGCAGTTGGCACATGTGAGCAGTTGAGATGCAGCGTCCAACTGAAACTGTTTGAGAATTAGCAGTAGGCTACTGTTATATTTTCTGCTGGACCTGTACAGTATACTAACTCGTTACACAGTCTTAATTTCATAAAGGACATTTATACTATGATAATTCCACAAGGGTCAGTGTCAGGTCCCCTATTATTTAGCCTAATGATCTCCTTCAACAGTGTCATGATGTAGAACTGCAAATGTATGTGTGACATATAGGGTATTTATGTGTATCCGCCCGCTAAATTGTGAC
>NW_026078881.1:0-1000 GCF_006386435.1 Epinephelus moara | reverse complement strand
TTTATCTTTTTTTTTTTATTGTTTTTTTTATTTATTGTGGTTCCAAAACTACTTAAAATATAAATAATACATTTGGTGTCTGAATTATTTTGTATTTCTCTGTTGAAATAATTATTATTGAAGAAAAACAATAATGTAACAGCAGATTCTACACTTTTCAACGGCTGTAAGTGAAAGACCTGAGTTACTTCCTCCAACACTGATAATCTTAAAGATTACATTCATTAGCAATTCGTTGAGACATTTCAAATAGGAGGATGTGATAGGATTTGTCGCCGCCCTGTGGACATCACACGTAATGGCTGTGTTTAACGAGGTAATGTTTTTCTTGCACTAGTGTGAGTATAACAAGCCAGCGGATCTGCGTTGCCGTTGTTAGCCCAGTAAGCAGAAGGCCAATAAGCTGATAACATTAGCGGTTGTTTCTCAGAGGATTTGGGGTGTAGCAGTGACTGAGAAGACGCGTTTTTTCTCGGTGTTGTTTGTGTATCTTCAGTGGAGCCTAACGTTACCGGTTGGAGTTTGTCAGAAATCTCTCTGCTGTCCGTGGATTAACGTTAACACACAACACTGGACTCCGAAGAAGCGCTCTGTTATCAGTTTAAATGCGAAATAGTGGATTATGTTCCTGCGTAACGTACGGATATCAGTGTTTCTCAAGTTTCCCGGAGTGTGGGAGTGACAGAAACTCGAAATTCAGTTTTAAGTCCGGACAAGACCAGCGGCCACTTGTTGAAATACAATTTCAAAACCTTTGCCCAACTGCTCAGGAGCTTTGCTAACGTTAGTAGCAAGATTTAGCTGTTGAGGCTAACAACTTTCTCTGACATCAGCGCTAAATCTGGTACAAGTTGCTTCTAATACATGCATGTTAGAGTTTGATCGAGGTCGAGTGTCGACAAGTTGGCAAAGTAAGTTTGTCATAATTGTGCAGATGGCACTGACAGCAGTTTAGCTAATGTTAACTTGGCTAGCTGTAGCTGTTGAGTTAGCAATGACA
>NW_026078880.1:0-1000 GCF_006386435.1 Epinephelus moara | reverse complement strand
AGACAGTAATGACAGTAGCTTACAACAACATTAATTTAAGTAATAATATTATAATAATAACTACGGCTATTGTGGTACAATATGTTGTAAGTATATGTTAATATATGATAGCATATTTATGTGACAATAATAATCATATGTGTATAATAACAGTAGAAGTATGACTAATAATAACAGCAGTAGGCTGCATCAGGTCCCCCAGCAGACTAGGCCTGTGTCAGCTTAACTAGGGGCTGATCCAAAACAAGCCTGAGCCAGCCCTAACTATAAGCTTTATCAAAAAGGAAAGTCTTAAGTCTAGTCTTAAATGTGGAGACGGTGTCTGCCTGTCGGACCAAAACCCGGAAGATGATTCCACAGAAGAGGTGCTTGATAGCTGAGGGCTCTGGCTCCTGTTCTACTTTTGGAGACTTTAGGAACCACGATTAACCCTGCATCCTCAGAGAGCAGTGTTCTGGTGGGATAATAGGGCACTATGAGCTCTCTAAGATATGACGGAGCCTGACCATTTAGAGCTTTGTAAATGTTCTTCTTTATGGATTTTCTCCGCAACCGTTAATCATAGCGAGAAGCCACTCATATCACGTGAAACAGCGGAACCACAGCTTTCCGAAAAGATCAGTCGTCCAATGTTTTCACAAGGGAAAAAAAATGATAAAGTTACACTAAAATTACGTAAAACAAAGCTTTCATACAGCTTTGCACACACATTACTCTTGGATGGATTACTCACAAATGCAGGGTCGCACAAAAATGCCACGCATATCACATGAAAGCGCAGGACCGGAGCTTTCCGATGACACACACAAACACATCATTGTGCTGTCATCCCATCACAATATAAATACAGATCAATTGTCTACAAAATAAAAACCTGACGAATTTCTTTACAATCCATTATACAGATCTTGTTATCAGTCACTTCATATAGTGAGGAATATTGTATCTTACCACGTCTTAGGCTTGTGTATGTTTCTCCCTGTCTATCCACATTTGTAGT
>NW_026078879.1:10986-11964 GCF_006386435.1 Epinephelus moara | reverse complement strand
AGCCCTGTTCTGACATTATATGTGGGTTTGTATGCTATATAAACTATGTGTGTACCTACATTATATCAATCGGAATGTATTGTCACTAGCTCAGCTCAGTAAGATACCGTAACAGTTCGTTAGCGTAGCCGTTCGTTAGCAAAGCGACTAGTTAGCGTAGCGGCTAGGTAGCGTAGGACTTACTTAGCCCCCAGCATCCTTCGACTCAGCAGGAGAGTGCGGTATTTTAGGCATCAGCTCACACTGGTTGTTTTGAAACTGTGGAATATTCAGTGATTAAATTGCAATGTTTTGCCATTAGCTTATCTTAGTAAGCTAGCGTAACTTAGCGGGTAGTTAGCGTAGCGGCTAGTTAGCCGCCATTGTTCTCTGACTCGGCCAGAGAGTGATGTGTTGTAACTTAGGGGAGAGGGGTGTCGAACGGAGCATTTTTTCATATTTCCCTCTCTGCACAGAGATGCATTTATTTATAGTAACTACATTTTATAGTGAACAACGTACATATCGTCTCGTCTCGTCGTCCTCCGCTTATCCGGGTCCGGGTCGCGGGGGCAGCAGCCTCAGCAAAGAAGCCCAGACAGTCCTCTCCCCAGCCACCTCCGTCAGCTCTTCCGAAGGAACCCCGAGGCGTTCCCAGGCCAGCCGGGTGATGTAATCCCTCCAGCGTGTCCTGGGGCGGCCCCGAGGTCTCCTCCCGGCTGGACATGCCCGAAATACCTCCCAAGGTAGGCGTCCGGGAGGTATCCTTACCAGATGCCCGAACCACCTCAACTGGCTCCTCTCGATGTGGAGGAGCAGCGGCTCTACTCCGAGTCCCTCCCGGATGTCCGAGCTCCTCACCCTATCTCTAAGGCTGAGCCCAGCCACCCTGCGGAGGAAACTCATTTCGGCCGCTTGTACTCGCGATCTCGTTCTTTCGGTCACTACCCAGAGCTCATGACCATAGGTGAGGGTTGGAACGTAGATCGACTGGTAAAT
>NW_026078879.1:0-8163 GCF_006386435.1 Epinephelus moara | reverse complement strand
TACTGTGTTTAACAAAGCATGTTCCAATGTAATTAAAGCTTTATGTGTTTGTGGACATAATTGATTTAATAATACAAGTAGACAGTATTTGAAGAAGAAGTTAGAATGCAGTGTGGTCGTGAAACTGTTTGGCCTTGTCAATCAAAAAAGTGTATCAGTTGTGTGTGTGTGTGTGTTTGTGTCAGCTGCTGTCAATGTCAAATCATTAGTAAATTATCAGTTTGATTTTAATATGCTTAATAACTGGGTCTTTATACTTTTAGATACCCCGTGGCAAGTCCTACCATCGCTCTGAGGTGGCTAAGTGGAGGATGGCGGAGCGACAGTTGGCCTCCAGTGACGCTGGTGCATGTATGTGGCGTGCCTTCTTAAAATCAACTTTTCATGTATATCCTTGCTGTATGACTGAGTTAAACTCCTAACTTTGTATATTATATTGTGTTGAAGTGCTTGAACTTTGAATTTGGTCTCTTTTTTTTAAAAAACCATTTTATGTTCATCAACAGCTTGTGGCACAGGGTGGTGCTACAAAGTGCACAAACGGTCAATTTCTGAGCACACTGGGCGCCAGCATAAATTGGTCATTCCAGTTGAGGTCCCAGGCAAGACGGTATGTACAATTCATGAAGATTTCACTGATGATTAGAAGTTTTAGTTTTAGTGTTTTCAGCCTAAAAGAAATCCTGTCTTTTGTTCCAGCTTGTTCTTCTTGTAGGGGCGTCCCATCTGCACTCCCTTGCAGATGGGATTGTGCTGATGCCAGAGGATTGCTACACCTTTGGCGTCATGTCCACTCCAGGGGCGTGCGCTGACTAGCTCAGGACTGAGGATGAAAATGCTGTTCTTCCTCGGATCTCTGATGCTGTCTGTGTCATGGGACATAGGAACAACCTGACGGCCAGCAAGACGCCTAAGCAAGGAGGCATAGCTTTTGGCCAATACTTGGCCACTGTCTGCAGCGTCTGGCCGACTGCACAGGTAGGTTATTCATGTATTCTTTTTAATAAGGCAGATGTGTACAGGTCAATATAATTTTGTCATTAACCATTATTATTTTGTTTAGGTCTTCGCTGGGACCTTGTCCCACGCTTGACAGTCCCGGGGGATATCCAAGAGTTTTTCCGGCAGGAATTTCACCGCGTGTCAACATGTCTCGGTATGTTTGAAAATAATGATACATGGTTCTAAACAGTTTTATGAAGGCTTATGAGAATTATATATTTTACATATAATTTCTAATATTCTACCCATTATGGTTTTCTAATAAGAAAGTTGACATTGCCTTTTTAAAATGTGTTTTTCAAAAACTGTGTTTCTTTTCTTTATTCTTTTTTTTTTTTAAGGTGTGAAATATTTTCACCACGCTGACCGCTTCCCCCTGAACAACCGCAAGCTGTGGTGCTGTGATGGTGTAAGTAGAATATATTATTTTCATATCATAAATAGAAAATTATTCAACACAGTATGTTTGACAGTAAAAGTCACAATTTTCAAAATAATATTAAAAAATTTTTTTGTCATTGTTTTGTGTTTGTAGGTGCACCCCAGTGACGACATGGGGATGCCTATCCTCGTGGAGTCGCTGTTGGCTGTCACCAAACAGCACCTGGAGATACCAGCACCTAAGCCACAGGTGTTGTGCCCGGAGTCTCCCAAGCCTCTGCCAAAGGTGGTTCCACGTGTGATTGTGGTGGAGGAGGTCGTAGTTCCACGGGCCCCCCCTCCTGAGTGGACGTCTGTACAGTCGGGCAGGAAGGTAAGAGACTGAACTTTGTAAATATGTTTCATGAAATAAAAATAAGTGTTACGTCCCCCGGCCGCCTGTGTATGTATTATGTGTATGTGCTTATGTCTATGTAGTCTANGTCTGTACAGTCGGGCAGGAAGGTAAGAGACTGAACTTTGTAAATATGTTTCATGAAATAAAAATAAGGTTGTGAATTGATCCACTTTTTTTGCTTTTTTGTCATTACAGAGGAACCACTCTGAACATGAGCATGGCTCTGGTTCATCACAGAGACGAGTGGTTCATCATGTGGTATGTTTAACCATGATATTTACATAACAGTTTGTGTGCTTTATCTAAGAAAATGACAAGTGTTAGAAATAATCTACATGTCTGTCAGGTGGATGGAGCTCCAGTGGCCTTGCGAGAGTGTTTCATTCATATTGTATATGGATTACGCTCGTGTAATATCACATAGGATTACGCTTGCGCGGGTCCTAGTCCTTTTTTTTTTGTTAACAAACTGGTCTTTTTGTGTGTGTTGGGGTAGTTCCTCGGGGGTAGTCTAGCTGTTCTTAAGTGCATTCACAAGACACCCGAAGAAGCCCATAGAGATACTGTTTGTGTGTCACAGAGGATTGTCAGGTGTCTGGTTATGACAAGTTCGAAGAGACAACTCCGTAGTTCTGGTTGGAGGAGGGTTCCTTGGGGGTAGTCTAGCTGTTCTTTTAAGTGCATTCAATGGCACAAGACATGTTCCTGATCAAATATGTAATGTAATTAATGTATGTAATAATTTGCAATAAAATTGTATGATATTTTACACCCTGGTTTCACGTCTCACCTGAATACTAACTGAACCACGATACTGAACTGGTAAATGGTAATGAATGGGACAGTTTCATCATCAGAAATTGTAAGAATGTTGTAATTTAAGAGTAAAAGTCAAGGAATGAGTTGTTTATATGTAGTCATTGCTTAATAATAGACAAAAGTAATTAAGTGGTAATCATGTAGGGTTTCAGTAGTAATTTCAAAAGGGTTTGTGTAGAAATAAAAAGTAATTCAATAGTGATGAGTAGTGATAAAACATTACATATGCAGAAGGATGTAGTAATTCCATAGGGATTGTGAAGGCATACAGCAGTAAATGTGTAAGCATTGTGTAGTAATCCAATGATAAATGTGAAGGAATGAGTAGTGATTATATAGTAATTTCCCAAAATCCAATAGTGAGACAGAAGTGATTAAGTGATAATCATGTACAGTTTCAATAGTAATTCAAAAGGGTTTGTGTAGAAATAAAAAGTAATTCAGTAGTGATGAGTAGTGATAAAACACTACATACGCAGAAGGATGTAGTAATTCCATAGGGATTGTGAAGGCATACAGCAGTAAATGTGTAAGCATTGTGTATACAATAATAAATGTGAAGGAATGAGTAGTTATTATATAGTAATTTCCCAAAATCCAATAGTGAGACAGAAGTGATTAAGTAGCAATTGTGCAGGGATTTGAATAGGCATCATGTAGTAATTGTCAGTAGTGATCAGTAGTGAAGTCACCCAATACATTACTCATTACTATTCAAATCACTACACAAATCACTACACAGCTCAATAGCAATCAAGTAGTGAAACAGTAGTTTTTGTGTAGGTATTTAGTAGTAGTGATGAGTAGTGATTCAGTAGTGTTTTTTCATGAGGGATAGTAAGTGAATAGTTTCTTAAAGAAATAACATCAGTTTTGGTAATATACTTATATAATTTAGTTATTGTGCTCTTTTTTATATGCTCTATGTAATTGCCTTTGTTTGAAATGTGCTACATCAGAGGTTCCTAAACCTTTCAGACCATGTATCACTATGTACCAAACCAAATTTCCAAAGTGCAACTTTCTACCGCAGATAAGATTTTTTCAAACAATAAAAATAACTGTATCCCCCATGCAACAGCATCAGCAAGGCTAAACAACATCAACAAAATGCTACTTTATTAAAATCAAATAATAGCCTACATTTATAAAGTGCACTCACAAAAGATAGAGATAATATTGTCATCTCATGGTAATCTAATATAACAAGTTACACATTCACTAACAACAGTGACATACAAAACAGTGACATAGGGCATCATCTAATCAGATGGTCTGCATTTATAACTACTAAATTCATTGGTTACCCACACAGCAGTGACTGGTGCCAGCACAACATAAAATACAGCAGTTAACACACACAACTATTAACCATTTACTTATTATTTATTTATTATTTTAACACAGTCTCAGGTCCCTATGCCTCCAGGAAAATCCTATGCTATCAAAGCAGTCTTCCACCTCCTCCTTTTCTAAAACAGAGCCACATACAATGTCATCACCTGGTAATCTCACGCTAACGTTACAGCTTCACCAATGACAGATATAAAAACAGTGACATAATGTTAACGTTCACTGACTTTTATAACGTTACGTTAGGTCTTCAGTTCAGATTAAACAGACGCACTGCATGTTACAATCATACTTAGCCTACTTTACCTCACTTCACACACACACACACACACACACACACACACACACACACACACACACACACACACACACACACAGTCAAGTCTACTACCAGCTCACACAAAATAAATAAGTTCATACACAACATACCATTTAACGCGGCCGCTGGTCTCCTCTTCTCTCCTTTTTGCTGCCTCTAGATTGTTGTTGTTGATGCTGCTGCGTCTGGTCGTGCTTCCTGATAACGTCTGTACATCATACAACGTCTTCTCTGGCGATGCGTTTACTGACTACAGTAATAACTGGTGTTTGAGTCTGCACGCATTTTTCCCCCATTCATTGTCAAAATCGGGGACATTTTCGGGGACAGCTTTTACCAGGGACAGGTCACCCAAATCGGGGGCTGTCCCCGGAAATCGGGGACGTCTGGTCACCGTACTCCAGAGGTAAGTCTACAAAAGCTGATATTAGTGAGGAAGAACTTGACGCTATCAGACGCGTCATACAGAACATGCGTAGAGAGAAAAAGGATAAAGCCGACCTCTTTTCCGTCACCTCCGCAAGCTCTGAACCCTCCCCTCAGGCCGTTTTGACCCACTCACCTGAGGCAGAGGCTGAAGAAATCTATCTGGACCCCTGTGAACCCGAGCCTGCACTGCTTTCAAACTGGGTCACGACAGTCCAGTCCAGTTCTCCTGAACAAAACTGAAAATCAGTTAACACCTCCCAGTGCTGTCTTGGTGGTTCAGCTGGACTCAAAAGATGATTCTTCCAAGAAGAACTCCCTAACCATACAGGGTGAACCGCCCTTCCAACAGTTCTTGGGCCACCTCACCGAGAAAGGGGTCGCTCGTAAATTCTATCATTCCATGACACTTGAAGACGACCCAGCAAGCAATAGTCGTGATTTAAACGTATTGGCTATATTTAGCTCCTATTTAGTCTAGCTACATGTAACCCAAATCTAGCCGATTTAATTTTGAAATTGATTAAATGTAATTTTCACCATTGCAGATGGCGTGCGGTATGATATTCAATCACGTATGGAGAGTCAACAGTAATTAAAATATGTTTATCTCCATTTTTGGACATGGTCTCTACATAGCCGTGATTTAGTTTCTAATTAGACCATCTATTTGTAGACCACTTATAGACAAAAGTTTTTCATTAGTTTTTTTTATATGCAGCTTAGGAAATTATTAATATCCCGTGATGTTTGGCATGTCAATAATAAATAAAAGTGGTAGGATCATTTATTTCATATGGTCTATGTGTAGCCATTTTTTAGCCTTGTATTGGATGGCTACGTGTAACCTGCTTTTAACCCTTCCGGTGAAATTGTGGTTATAATTTCAAAGGGTTGTCTATAACCCTGATTTAAACAGGCTATGTGTAAACCAAAGTTAGTCTAATATGTTAAATTTAATCCCCCCCACCTCCTACCCCTCACCCCACCCGTCCTCCGCCCACCCACGCCATAATGTCATGTTCGCATGCACAGTAAAATGAAAATAAAGTAAAATTATATTATTTTATTAAGGGTGATGTATTTAGCCACACATTAACTGTTACAGTAGTCTAATTGGACAGGCTAGGTGTAGCCTGCAACCATAAATTAATAGACTATTAACCTTGTAAATTAACAAACATTAATTTTTTGATGTCACATATAGGCCTAGCTCATAGCCTATATATTCTCGAAAGTTGTGTATTCAGGTTTATAAGTCCAAATGCAAGTATGATTCTTAACCGCTAGAGGACATGATTTAAACTGGCATTGCGAGATTTGGACTTCATTTGGACTTATTTTGTAAGTATCTGTGTTTTTATCTATATCATGTGTATATTACTTATGCATATGACGTGATATGTGTGCAACGTATGCAGAGTGTGCAGGGAGCGTGTATATACGGTATACAGGCTTCGGTAAAACAGTTTTTCGGTTGGCAAGCTAGTGTTGCTTAATGAGACGTGTTGTAATCATCTCAGTAATGCAGAGATAAAGGTCTCATGAAAAAAATTGCTTTGTTTTTCGCTAGTTTAGCAACAGTATCATGGTTGATAGCAGAGTAATCTAGATGGATTGGATAGGATGGAATTGGAAATATAGCGGAGCCATTGTCCGCCATCTTGCCTGCAGGTACTTTTGTATTGTGGGAAAATTAAGGCCCTTAAAAAGTCTTAATCGCAATTTTATGAGGTATTAAATTTTGTTGGTATTCAAGCTGTGTCCAAAGAGTTTGCTTGCAGCCTGCCGGGGTCCTGCACGTACGAGTGACGTTGCGTATTATCTTACGAAACAGGCAATGGGAAATACAGCAGCGGCTAGCACTAGCAGCTAGCATTAGCAGCTAGCTAGTGCTGCTGACTAACGTTACTGCTGCAGCTTGTAACGTTATTCAAGGAGGAGGCATCTAGCGACACGGACAGTGACAGACTTCTGACACGCGAGGATAGAGCTGAAGAGGTAAGCAGAGCACAAACAGCCAAGCAACAGCAGCTGCGGAGCTAACATCAGGACGTCAGCTGTTAACCCTGTGGGGTTGGGCCAGTCGGCGATGTTGGATACGACATGAAACTACTCCAACGTCACTATTTTTAGATTATCTCCAGAACGCTGCATGTTATAAACTTACTTTGACAAAATTAATGTATTGTAGCAGGAGGATGCGCCGTATGATGAGCTGGGGGGTGATTTTTAAGATTTCAGATATTGATTTATATTGTAATAAAGATGTTTAATATTGCACTTGTTATTTTACAGCCACTGGGACTCATAACCAGAGCAGAGCTCCACAAGGTAAATATAGACAAGTCTGAGATTTTGGATGGGGATTTAATATTGTGATTCTTAATATGTTTAATATTGCACTTGTTAATGTCATTTCTTTACAGACACTGGGACTCGTCGAACCTCAAGCAGATTGCCACATGGCAAGAATGTACACACATTATGCCTGAGATTTAAGATGAGTGAATATTTTTTAATAACTTCATATTTCCTTACAGCCACTAGGAATAGGTGCTACATGAGCAGAACCCCAAAAGTTATGAAAAACAAAGGATAATTTGAAAAGAAAAAATTAAAATCAGTAATAAAAGGCAATTTGTATTGATCTCAAATTAAAGAACCATGCATTTTAAGAGTGCATAATAATATTTGATATTTACCGTTTCATTTCAGGGAGGCCAGACAAATTTCCAATGTCAGAAAAAAGTAAGTTATGAATTGATTTGTAAATACATTTTTTTAATATTTCAGCCAGATTGTGTGTTAGATGGATTTGGACAGGCAAACTTTACTTTTTTTTATGTATTTAGTATGGGTTTATTAACAGTGCACATGTTGGATTTAGAATTTCAAAGGAAAGAGATTACACTGCTCCTGGAAATCTCAGAGGGCCTGAGAAGGGTTGCCCGAGATGTGGAACCATCTGATGCTTTCAACTTAATGACGCTGACCTCTGTGGAGGAATTTGATGAGCTCGAAACTAATCTGAAGATGAGGGAGAACCGGGCAGCAATAGTAAGCAACCACCCACCTACACCCATCCCTAGCCACACACACGCTAGATCACATTATGTCACACATGCTTGCATAAATCATTTAAAAAAAATAATTAAAAAAATGGGCGCAACAGATTTAGCAGAAAGCTAATTTACATCTGTAGTCCTACATAAAACAAAATACACACCACTTCATACAACTTACATAGATACACAACGTCTAATGCACATGCAACATAACGTCACATAATGAGTACAAGTACCAGCATAATACCATACACCAGACACGTGTGCTGTGCACGCTGCGTGGCACATAATGCCACACAACATACACAGCACACACAACACAACACAATGCCACATATTACAACATATAACATACATATGGATGCCTGAAGCTCTCTAGCTGACGTGCTGACGTATTG
>NW_026078878.1:5783-25082 GCF_006386435.1 Epinephelus moara | reverse complement strand
TTTTGATGAAAAAGTTGTAGCTATCACCTTTAAGACTTTAAAATGGAAATTATACTCCTATTTCATAAGTCTACTGGACATGTGTGAGGCTGGAGGCCTTCGTGAAGTGAAGTGAACTTTTGCTGCAGCTTCATTAACAGTTTGGAGGAAAGAGGCTTTAATCATGAAAGTGTTTCACCTTGGCCTTCTATCTCCTCCTCCTCCTTTAATTACTCGACATAAGGCTTTCCGTCTCATTCCGAAAATTTTAATGTCTAAATATTGGTAATTCAAGGTGGACAGGATTTATACAACTGTGAATGTGCTGGGTGATTTTCCTCAAAATTAATGCGCCCTGAGACTGACTGAAACTCTGTGGCTTAAACGCCTGGGCTCAGGTGTGTGCATGACAATTTGCCCTCACTTTGTTGGCACATCCAACAAACAGTTGATTGGCTAGTTGAACTTGGGAGCTCTTTCATGTTCTGACATGTGTTGCTGGATAGATGATGGTGATAGGACGTTTGAAGAAGAAAGCCACTACCGTAATCAGGATGCTCTGTCAGCTTCAAATGGATTAGCGCTTGATTTGCGTGCCGGCACTTCAGAGTTCAATTGCAAAGGGGTTGGAGGGATGAAGAGGGTGGGTTGGAAAACAGAGAAAGGGAACTTCATTCTAGTAGAAGGTTCCGAAAACAGGATGCATCCTTTGCTCTTTAGTGTAATGTACTGATTTACTGAAGTGTTTATACAGTACCTTTAAGTTGACCTTTAAAGATATGTGTTGAAGCAATGTACTCTGTTCACTGACAAGTCACACACTGGTTTATTATTTTATGTATTCCTATGACACACACATACACTCATTGAGCACTTAAGCATTGTGGTGGAGAAGTACCTAGGATTCACTGTGCACCATTTCTAAAAATAGCTTGAGGATGGGCTCAGAAACATTGGAGGAAAGTTAGGGGAATTCCAGCCTGTCCTGATATGACTCTGGTAAGAGGAGGCGGTCTTAGACTGCCCAGGAAAGCATTACGAGTGCAAGTAGGTAGGCTGGCTTTAGGGAAGAGCGGAGAAAGTGACACCGTTATGATGGAAGGATGAAAGGAAAAAAAGTGGAGACTCAGCAGAAATATGACACCGTTATGGAGGGTAGGATGAAAGGAAAAAAGTGGAGACTCAGCAGAAATGTGACACCCTTATGTTTCAGCTCAAAGTGGGAAGGATTAAGAAAAAGACGACTCAGCAGAAATCTTCACAATAAAAGCGAGTGCGCAAACAAAGAATTTCCAGTCCTGCTCCGGAGCTTGACTCATTGAGTTGATGTGTTCTGTTGCCTACGAGCACATTAAACTCAGTTGCATCTGATTCTACGCGTCTCCAGTGATTTTTTGACCTCTGAGTATTTGAGTTTTTGATATTTAATAGGAAACAAAGAAAGTTTGTTCGAGAAGATGGGAACGAGGTCGCAAGCTTTCTGGCCCAGCTCCAGACCTTTAAATTTATGTTTCTACTGCTCATTAGCAAGAGGGAAAGCTGTTTGAAGTCTGGATGTTTGGCAGCGTTGGCAGAAAATGCGACAAGAA
Organism: Epinephelus moara; assembly: GCF_006386435.1. Classification (NCBI taxonomy): domain Eukaryota; kingdom Metazoa; phylum Chordata; class Actinopteri; order Perciformes; family Serranidae; genus Epinephelus; species Epinephelus moara. The sequence continues at coordinate 23,514 of NW_026078878.1, read as the reverse complement.
GGCTCTGTAATGAAATTTAGGTTTTCTGACGAGCTTTGAGGAATGATAGGAACATAGCAAAATCCCCAAGCGACAAAAATCCTGTGGCTAAATGTTTGCTTTGAATAAAAATATGTAGTTTATTAATATTTCATTTTTTATGTCTTCCAGTGGGCATGACTTGGCTTCACAGCTCTATAGAACATTATCTGTATGAAGGTAGGTATCACCAGAGCTGTGAATTATACACTGTGAAATCTCAACATTGCAGCACTGTGCCATCTGTTTATCCTGACGCATTTGGTATGCAACACTGCCTTACACATGCTACATTTACACAGAAGTGTGATTGCTGGATTCATGTATTTTTTTATGTACATTTTCACCAAGAAGAAAAAGTGTTTTATTTTATTTTATTGCAGACTTCAATGTTAATGTCAAAATACTCCTCAGTACAAAAAATCAACACATTAAGTAAAAACAGGAACTTTAAAGGGAAATTTCAGTTTATTTCAACCTGTCTCTTATCGTCCTAAATTTGTTTCAAGTGACTAGTGACATAAAAATAATAGTTAGCCGTGTTATGTTAGCCGTTACAGATACAGCCGGGGAGCATAGTAGCGTCAGACCTGTTAAAACGTAAGTGAACGGGCAATATTCAAGTGCAAAGTTAGTCCACTAAACAAACTTTTTTTCCACAAAGACTGCCCCATATCGTTAGGATAAATGTCAGAGAACATATAGAAAACGACATGTAAACGTGTTGTCTTACCTTACTGGTAAGACACCCGGGGCGGCAGTAGCTCAGTCCATAGGGACTTGGGTTGGGAACCGGAGGGTCGCCTGTTCAAGTCCGCGTCCGGACCAAAATATGGAGCGTGGACTGGTAGCTGGAGAGGTGCCAGTTCACCTCCTGGGCACTGCCGAGGTGCCCCTGAGCAAGGCACTGAACCCCCCAACCGCTCAGAGCGCCTGTCATGGGCAGCCCACTCTGACATCTCTCCACTTAGTGCATGTATAGGTCCAGTTTGTGCATGTGTGTGTTCAGACCTGTGTGTAATTGACAAACAGAGTGAAAAATTTAATTTCCCCTCGGGGATTAATAAAGTATAAAAAAAAAAAAAAAAGAAGGAACTGGGCATCTTGCAAAAATCTTTTTTTGGCTTTTACACACCATACAATAATAATAAGTACCTTTGCGGCATGTAATTAATGGCATTATAAATAGGCCAGCCCATTCTCATTCCAGAGTCACCCAATATCATCACTTTGTCAGTAATTCTGGCACTAGACACCTGATGCAAAAAAACACCTTTCGGGGCAGTATGATATCAGTTTGTAACTCAGCCGAAAGGAACCTTTCATAGTGTTATTATATGCTGCCAGTCTGCCAGATGGCACCTGTTGTGGCAGTATGATACGCCACAGGATGGCATCAGTTTACAACACTGCTGGTAACGACATAATATGAGGAGCTGGAAAGTTGTCGTTTTTTTTTAAACCTAAACACGTGCCTTTTTTTTTTTTTTTACCTAAACTTAACCATGTGTTTTTCAGGGGCACCTCCAGAAATTTTTCATAGGGGTGGCCAGATGGGGCCACTTAAAATCTTAGGGTGGCACACCAAAACTAAAAATCCATATTTTCAGGATTTTATTATACTGTTGTAGTATATAGGCTAGTAAAAAACAAACATCAGAAAGACTTATGGAAACGGCTACTGATATACTTTGGTTCATTGTGTTACATTTAATGTTACTAATGATCTAATGTGCATAGACTAATAACAGTACAGTTAACATTTTGAGTTCCACAATAATCTTGTTTTATTGTGTTATGTATATGTGTTAGGCGATTCATTGTTATTAAAATAAGCTAGTTATCCTTTTCCTTAAAAAGACACATATACAGCTTAATTTAAAGGTGTACATTTATTGTAAACAAAACAATTACTGGGAAAAAGCAGGTACTGGCAGATACAAACAGAAGCAAGTACAGAAATACTCATATCTTTGCTTTATGTAACAAGAATTTACCAACAGGGATCAAGTTACATTTCAGGGGGGACCAGGCAACTTTCCCCTTTCAGTAAACATAGAGCAGCGGTACCACTAAACAGCTGCAATGTCTCTATGACTGTGAGGACAGTTACGTTTATCTCATCGATGGGAAATCACATCATCTGCTATATGTGACTTACATGCCCTTATTTGGATAACACATCCTGGTATTCCCCACACATGGGAAGATGTTTTAAGTAGGGGGGGCTGCCAACTGAATGAATGAATGAGTGACATCATTGTACTTTTTTCCTGCTGTCTAGCACATCGCACATTGCCACTCACTAGGCTGTGGACTGGCTGCCACAAGCTACACACAAATAAAACATTAAGAAGTTCTAACAAATGGCTACACACAAATAAAACATTAAGAAGTTCTAACAAATGCAAATTTTATTAATTTTTTTCCATAAGGAGGCCAACAGTAGAATTCACCACATGACAAAAGCAGACAAGAACTACCGTAGATTGAGCGTTTTCTTTTCATTGGTTGGAGGGGGAACAGAAAGGAGAAAAAACAAAGTCCTGAATTACTTTTCACCATGACAGCACTGGCGCAGTTTGCCCTGGTGCCACCAGGGACGTCTTCCATCTTCCTTTGCCCACTTCAGGGAGCGTCATCTGTCCCCAAAGACTCCGCCACATCCCAGCTTACTGGAATAACTAGGGCATCTGGGAGAAAACTTCACTGCATAATTAAATGAGTGTTTGTGGCCTACACCCTTATCTCACTTTGTATGTGTTTGTGTATCAGCACAAAAAAAACACTGGGGAGAAGAGTTAAGTGATTAGTTGCAATATGCAACCCAAATGTGGATGACAGCCTTCTCACTACCTGCTTTAACTACCATCCTTGATGAATAGTGCTTTAGATGATGCAACTGTGTGCTTTTCAAAATCCAAAAAGAACATCTTTCTCTGCTTTGGCTGCTAAAAAATGCCCCAAAACCAACAGAATAGCAAACTATTGAAGATGACAGAAGCAATTTGTCTTGAATCAGAACTGTTGCACATTATCTTATCATAATCCCTTCAGTCGCTCCCCTTATTTAGGCCTCATTACCTGATGTACACTGCTCTTTACTTCTTTCATTCTCACCCCCTTCATCTGTGGGGCTCTCTCCCTTTCCTCTTTCCTCCTTGACTGCGCTCTTTTCTTTTGCTGTGGGAGGTGAGGATGTGTAAGACAGACAAAAAAAAACGAATGCTGAAAGACTGAAGGAATGAAAAACAGAGTGAGACACTGAAAGCGGGAGCAGAGAAGAGACCGCCGGCGAGAAGCTCAGTCATTTTCATAGCCAGTCAGTCGTTAGGTTAGTCACTCAGTCCAAATACACTGTACCCTCACAGTGGCTTCTTCTTAACTCTCCATTTCATGGATGTAGACAAAGAGGTAGTACTCACTTTACAGAACATGAAAGGACACTTTACATGGTAGAGACCCCACAGATTCTTTCCTCACTTCACACTCACTGTCAAAATATTGACACATGAGGGGAAAGCTGCCGTATTTTACTCTCATCTGTCCTTTGTCCTTGTGGTTTATTGATACTCCTAGAGGAGGGCTTGTGCTGAACACAGGGCTATGCTCAGGTCTACACATCTTCAGTGGTACTACCTGTGGAACCACTCCATGGCTGCCTAGAGAAAGATAGCTGGCTCAAAGCTCTCCTCCTGTAAGTATTGTGGTGTAGCTCCGGGCTAAAAGGAAGACTGAGTGCCTCTTTGTCAAGCACCTGGCCTCAGGGCTTGCAGCTACTTTCAGGGTGTGTAGCTAATGGTAGATTGTAGAGGTTGTAGGCTCAAGTACACAGAATAATTTTATTGCCTCATTTTATTTCATATAATGCTGACAGGGAATCAGATCAGTGCTTTCATGGCCAACACAAATAGTAGTTGTAGTTGCTGACAGTAAATCACCATTTTCCTGCTTGAAGGATAACTTAAGCATCTTTCAGCCTGGACCCTATTTCCCCATGTAAATTGGAAGCACGCTGGGCAACTAAACATCATCACTGTATGTCCAATACAAGTGGTAATTTTCACCAGTGGTAATCAGAGTAGTTTACAGTACATGTGTTATCTAAAATACATTCCATGTAGTGGATGATTATTTATCTTATTTCAGTAATGTGGATGAGGCTTTTGAATTTGACCCGCATTTATTTGAGCCGGAGTATACGTATCGGATGAGGAGAGAGAAAGAGACAACAGGAAGCTGAGGGTATACCAGTCTCTGTTGGTGTTCCTGTGGGTGCTGTGACCCCATGCGCACAGAGGAAAAATGCCCATGTTGTAAAGAGTGATTCGTGTTTGACAAAATGGGGAGCTACACTTTGTTGGATATGGACATGCTGAACTTTTGGCTAGCATGCTGAACTTTTGGCTAGCTGTGCAACAAAGGGATCCTAAAACTACAAATGGATCCTAACACCCAATGGTGACAACCGCAATGACTACTACTGTCAAAGAGGAGAAGAAATCTGGATCTTGCTTTCCTAAAGCAAAGTGCTGTTGATTTAGAGTTGATTCACCTGCTGCAGATGAGTGGAGGTTGGCATTTTCATCAGCTGACATTAATAATGCTAAAATAAGTGATATCAAGAAGCTTGTCAGTGTCACAGTGTGTGCACATGTATGCTTTGCTATTTTACAACCTATAATTTTTATTTCATTTATTATGATATTTCATGCCTACATTTGCCCTTCCTATACATTCACTGAATGTAGAGTCTGTATATAGAGACTATATACAAACAAACCAACAATATGTTGCCATGTTCCTCACTAATGTTATTTCTCTGCAGGTTGGCAGTTAATTGCACAAAGTTTAAGAATTTATTGAGATTGTCTTTTAAGGTCACATTATGCTGAAACTGTAAATATTGATTTTTTTTTGTGTAATGGTAACTTAAGGATGGAGCCATAACTCTTTACTTTGTAAAGGTACTTTTATATAACACAATGTTTTATTTTGTGTTAAAGTTTTGTGTTATAACTGTAACATAAATAATTTCCCCTCGGGGATCAATCAAGTATTTCTGATTCTGATTCTGATTCTGATACAGCAGCCTATACATTGGGCTATTTAAGCAGGCAACAAAGCAAAATATTGTGCAAAGAAGTTGTATGAAACAACCACAGATTTCAGATTTTTAAGAAAAAGTTTAAACTGTTTGCAAAGTGTTAATTTATTGTTATTTGTGTAATGGCAGTTTAAAGATCCAGCCATACATTTTCTTTGAAAAGGCACTTTAATATAGCACAGACGATTGTAGTATCTGACGTGCCATGTTATGTGATGACCGGGGTCTTTCATGATCAGTTAGGGGCCCAGGTCAAGGATAGATAAGCTAGGCTGAAAGGTTGGATTCCATCTAGATTGTCTCTCTGTCACCTGTCACATTTTGTCTCAAAGTTCATCAAAACAACCGACCTATATAGGCAGAGTACTTGGAGCTGTTATTCAGAGCAGTTCATATTGGCTTCAAACCCTCTCACAGGCAATCCTAGGAGCTTGATTTGATGCTGTACTTCTTGTAATAAACCTTTCTATATACAAGCAAGATGGTCAATTCAATCAATCAATCAATTTTATTTATAAAGCCCAATATCACAAATCACAATTTGCCTCACAGGGCTTTACAGCATACGACATCCCTCTGTCCTTATGACCCTCGCAGCGGATAAGGAAAAACTCCCCAAAAAAATCCCTTTAACGGGGAAAAAAAACGGTAGAAACCTCAGGAAGAGCAACTGAGGAGGGATGCCTCTTCCAGGACGGACAGACGTGCAATAGATGTCGTACAGAACAGATCATCTGACACAGATGGTGTCAGCGGAGTCTCCTTCATCACCTTCACATCATCGCTATTTAAAAAACAACACAATGTTTATTTTGTGTTAACTTTTTGTGTTGCAGCAGCCTATACATTGGGCTATTTTTCTAAGCAGGCAACAAAGCAAAAATATTGTTTAAAGATAAAAAATAAGTTGAAAATGTTGCTGTAGTCATTGTGTGTAATGGCTACTCATACATGGAGCCATATTTGTTTGATTTTTTCTCCGAAAGTGCACTTTTATAAGACACATTTTGTGTTCACTTTCTTCCGGCTTTCTTACAGTGCAGACGCTCTGCTGCTTGCGCTCCGCTTTGCTTACATTCTTTTGCTTTCATTCTTGTTTTTTCCTGCTAAAAGCTACAGAAAGTAGATCCTGGATACTTATAAAGCATTGGGACCTTAATTTGTGAGAGATACAGAGGACTACTGCCATATTTTCACCACTTTTTCACAACTTTAGTACTGTGTGAGCAGGGCTGAGGCACAGTGCAAGCCTGAGTGGAGCCGACTTGTGAAGCAACCTGTAGCAACTTAGCTTGGTTTGCTAAGCTAATGGCTACATCCAGCCCTCCCGATGAAAACCAGCAACTTGTTAAGAAAAACAGGATCATTGCCAACCTCAAGGAAGACATCCGAAGGCTGTCAGCGGAACTCAAGTCCCAATCTGAGCTGCTGACAAACACCCTGGACGTGGCTCACGAGCAGTCTCTACAGATCGCCTCGTTAAAAGCTGCTCTTCAGGACACAGTAGCCTGGGATCCTACCTCCTCTCCTCCGCAGCCCAGCAGTTCAACGCCCCGTCGTAAGCCGCAATGGTCGGAGGTGGTGTTACGGAGCAAAAAAAGGACCTCGCTCGGCGTCGGTCTCTCATCCCACCTCAGCCTTTCCAACAGATTTGAGCCTCTGTCATCGCGGGTCGAAGCGCCGGACTCCGATGAGCTCAAGGATGATGCAGCCCGTCCCACGTCTCCCCAGTCCGGGAGTCATCCTCTGCCGGCAGCTCCCCTCCCGGCTGACAGCTGGCAGGCTCCCCGCGCGGACAGCTCTGTGTCCCCCCCCGCACACACCACGGAAACAGAGCGGCAACAGAGGAAACAGAGTCGCTTAACTCATAAAGGTGAGACACGGGTCACAAGCCAGTGCCAGGCCGAGAGCCAGAGAGCATTCTGCCAAAAACAAAGCTAAGAGGATAGACACTATTCTGATTGGGGATTTTATAACGAGGCAGGTGGAAATGGCCAGGACTGAAAATCTAACTGAGAATAACACATCAGTCAGAGAGGTGGCAGCTATGCTACCAGACATTATGTCTACACGGCCACATATTAAGAAGATTGTTATTCATGCTGGCTCATTTGACATCCTCACGAATAAATCTGGGTCTGAGACCCTAAAGAAAGACTTTTTGTTTTTATTGGAAACACTTAAAAAACTTCACTCAGGAGTGTCTTTCATCTCTGGACCTATCCCAACACTCGGCAGAGGTTGCGAGTCCTTCAGCAGACTCCTTGGCTTAAGCACCTGGCTGTCATCAGCCTGCCTCGAGCAACAGGTTGGATTTATTGACAATTTTAATATTTTTTGGAACATAAAAAGCCGCTTCATGTCAGACGGGATTCACCCAAACAACCTTGGCTCCAGACATCTTGGCTGCAACATACGTCACACCATCGAGTCATCTTATCAGAACATATATGCACTGATAAGCAGGAAGGTCAGCACACAGGGAGCAGACAGACAGACAGTTACTGCTCCAAAAACAACAACCGCCTCCCATGATGATGACGTCACGGTCTGTGACTCTGTCCTCCACATTACAAGAAACCTGCAGAGATTGTCTCTGTCCCAGCAAGAATGTCAAGAAAAGAAGAGATAGGACAGTCACCATGCCGCTTCCCCCCTTATGCCGGCAATTTCACTCAGCTGGCGGCATGGCAAAAATAAAAACAACTGCAGAAAATCAAGGACAGTCAACCCATCAAATCTGATATGTATTTCATGTCAAACACAGTCTGTCTCTAAACTTCTGCCAGATAACGTTTCACAACTAGCACTTCTAAATAACTGGTCTCTGGCTGGCAAATCCTTCTTAATCAATGATTTTATTAACAAGCACAAACTTGATTTTATGTTTTTAACTGAAACTTGGCTAGGTCAGGAAAATAGTGCAGCAGTTTTAATTGAGACAGCCCCTCCAAACTTTAGTTTCTTTAGTGAAGCAAGAATACATAAGAGAGGAGGCGGAGTTGCCACTCTGTTCAAGGACAGCTTCCAGTGTAAGCAAATGTTTTATGGTCAGTATGACTCCTTTGAATATGTTGCCACTCAGTTAAAATCCCCCTGTTGAGCAATTTTAGTGACCATCTACAGACCCCCCAAATATGATGCAAGGTTTTTTGATGAGTTTGCCAAATTGCTGTCTATTGTGTGCATGGATTTTGACTGTGTTGTTTTAGTGGGAGATTTTAACATTCATGTTGATAATCTTACAGATAGGTGTGCTAAGGAACTGTTAAATATTCTGGATAACTTTGGGCTTTCTCAGCATGTCACAGAACCAACACATAACAAAGGACACATATTAGATCTAATTATTTCCAAAGGTCTTAATATCTCTGAGGTTGTGTTGAACGATGTCGCTTTATCTGACCATTACTGTGTTTCATTCAAAATGACCACCCTTGCTAATCCTATGAAAAGTGAAGCAGAGGTGATCAGAAAGCGTTATATAAATGATAACACCTGTGCATTATTCACCCTGGGTTTTATACCATCACAAAACCCTGCCCTCAGCTCTAGTTGATGACCTTGTAAGCAGTTTTAGTTCCAGTGTTATGACTGTTATTGATCCTATTGCCCCAATTAAGACCAAAGTTATGTCAGGTAGGAAAAAGGCACCCTGGAGAAACGCCATACTGGTTAAAGAATACAAAAGAGTATGTAGACAAGCTGAACGCAGGTGGCGAAAAAACAAACTCCAGGTATATTACGACATTTATAAAGAGAGTCTTCACAACTATAACCAGCAACTGAAGGATGCAAGGCAATCATATTTTTCAGAGATTATCAATAGAAACAGTAATAATGCCCGCACACTTTTTTCTGTAGTGGACAGACTGACCAACCCCACAGCATCACTCCCTCCTGAACTACTGTCTAACAAGTCATGTAATGACTTTGCAGCCTTCTTCACAAACAAAATATTACAGATAAGACAGGCAGTGTGCAGCTCCAGCTCAGGAATGATAACACTTGTGCCTTCCTGTCCTCCGGTTAATCTAGGACATTTTAGCCTCCTAGATTACACAACTCTAACAGAAACGGTTTCAAAATTAAAGCCCACAACATGCTGCCTTGATATTCTGCCTTCAAACTTTTTTAAAACCATTTTTAACTGCATAGCTCCAGATGTACTGCAGATAATAAATACTTCTCTTAAAGCAGGCCAGTTTCCCCAGGCCTTGAAAACTGCAGTAATAAAACCTCTCCTAAAAAAATCAAATCTGGACGCCACAACAATTAGTAACTATAGGCCAATATCAAATCTGCCATTTTTGGGGAAAATCATTGAAAGGGTTGTCTTTCAGCAAATCCATACTTTTATGATGCAAAACAATCTTTTTAACACATTTCAGCCTGGATTTCGGCCACATCACAGCACTGACACTGTACTTATCAAAGTCTTAAATGATATTCATCAGAATAATGATGCATGCAAATCCTCTGTCCTGGTATTACTAGATCTCAGTGCTGTATTTGATACAGTTGATCATAATATACTACATAGCAGATTGGAAAAGTGGGTGGGACTCTCCGGCACTGTGCTACAATGGTTCAAATCTTACTTACAAGATAGGGACTTTTTTGTGTCAATTGGTAACCATGAATCTGAACGAACTACGATCACATGTGGGGTTCCTCAAGGGTCCATTCTCGGACCACTTCTATTCAACATCTATATGCTACCCCTAGCCCAGATTATGGAACATCACAACATCTCCTATCATACGTATGCCGACGACACACAACTCTATATCTCAGTGTCACCACACGACTACAGTCCCTTACTCTCATTGAGTAACTGTATTCATCAAATCAATGACTGGATGTGCCAGAATATCCAGCTAAATCCAGAAAAGACAGAGGTATTAATTTTTGGCCCTAGAAATGAAAGGGCAAAGATCGTCATTGACAGCTACAAATCAAGCCAGAAATCTTGGTGTTATTATTGACTCAGACCTGAACTTCAAGGCATTTAAAGTTTATTACTAAATCTGCCTATTACCACCTGAAAAATATAGCTAGAATTAAGGGGTTTCTGTCTAAACAAGACTAGACTCACAAGTCAGTCTTTAGACGCTTTGCTTAACTAAAGACTGATGACTTTCTCCCTGATTTTGTGTTTAGATGGGCGGATACAATTTCAGAGTTTAAAAAAACTCCCTACGTTGCAGAACCAATAGTAAATCTGCAGGGCTCGCTGAACTCTTGTGCTTGTAAACATAGTCCGACTAGAAACACGTGTAGCGGTACAAAATGGCTCAGCCGTGCTCACAAAAAACGCCGGCAAAATTAGTGCTCGTTTGTCGCGTTTGCGGCGACACATTTTCGCCAACTAAACGAAATAAACACAATCTTTTATGAGGCCATGACTTGTCCGTCTGGCCGGACTACACACTGGCTTTGGAAGACATCACAGGAGTAAGCATTACACAGGGAGATGGACTACCCAAAGCGGTATGTGGGAGTTGTTGCACGCTTTTGCGACGGTATGGACGGAGCAAAACTGATGTGGAGAGAATTGGCTCTTTTGTAAAAGAAAAAGCCACCACAGCGCCGAGATTTAAAAGATGTGCCCCCTCAACACCCAGTCAGCAGCTCAAAAGGGTACCAGATCCTCCAGAAGATAGTCGCGGCAGCAGTCCGGCGTTACGAAAACTTTTCCCAAGTGGTGAGGCTGAGGGTAACGTTACAGATCCAGATGACATGGGCGGTGTAGAGTCATTAGATGATGGGGCGACCAGCAGCATAAATGCAGGACAACATGTAGGTGCTGAATCCAGGCCTGAGCCCCAACAGCCTCAACGAGTAACTAAGGTAAGCTGTTTAAGAATTTCAATCATCTAAGTCAAACTTATTGTAAACATAAACAAAGTTGATAACACTCATGTTTCTTTTGTGTACATTTTTAATAGATAGATATCTTTATAGACCTTTTTCACGGCAGCCATTTTGACATGAGATAGTAGGACAAATCAGGTGTTACCAATGCTACTAATTAAGGTTCTGTTCCATTTAGGGTAGCAGAGCTTTTCTAATGAGCCAACATGCACAATAGCAGCACCTGACTCTGTTTGGCCTGAATGGAACAGAACCTCCCAGCAGTAAAAGATTACGAATACAATAAATAAATAAGATTGCATTTATATCGCTCACTCACGTACATAAAAGCCACTCACTCACTCACTCACTCACGTATGTAAAAGTCACAGTCATTGCACATGTACAAACAACATAAAACCACTGTAAACATTCTGAATATATTGCACTGTCTCTGAGAAATATTGCAGTTTTTAAATGTCAGATATGTCACAGTTATGTGCAACCCTTAAGGTTGGTGTGTCAGTGTGCTTGTATGGCTTTAGGATAGGGACTGTTCAGAAGTCTGTAGGTATGTGTTTTAATAGGCTCTGTGCACCAGCTCCACTACTTCCTGAAAGGAAGTGGGCATGTTTATTTCATGTCCTATACTATTGGAGTAAGTGATTAATCAGGTGTGTGGCACACCCAGCGCACACCTGATTAATCACTAACCTGGGCTTAATATAGTAATTTTTTTTTTTTTTTAAAACTGATTATGGTTATCCCAATTACATGTAATCCATTACTAACAAACGTGCACACAGACACACACACTCACACACACACTCTGTGGACACTATCTGTGGTTCTTGTAATGTTCATCTGCATGTCGTGTCACCCTGGCAAAAGCTGTCTTTCATTAAGGCCTAATTTTCAGGGAGTTTTGTAATGTATTTGTTTTTCTCTCTCTTCAAGGTTATTGTCAGCCATGGACCTACCACACTCTCCAGGATTGTTACTGGACCTATTGAGAAGATTGCCATGTGTCTTCAAAGGAATCATACCAAAAGATTGCCAAAGTTGGTTATAGATGTTCCTGGTTTAGACAACATTGCCATTAAACAGGTTTTTAAGCGTGTAGACAAAGAATGTCAAAAACTGACTGGTAACAAATGGAAATCCATATTGAAAAAAACAACCACATCAGACCTTAAAAAGTTTTCCTGGGATAAAGTTCTGGATGAATGGAAGGAGAAAGCACCAACATTTCTGAAAAAGGGAAAGGAAATGCTCGTGCAAAAATATGCAAACTGGCAATGGCCGGTGCTACTCTTCTTCGAGCACGTTCGAAATTAATGTGTGCACCAATGTACTTAAATGCACTTGTTATGCAGCATGTGGGAGCTAAGAAGAGGTGCTATGATAGATTTGGCAGGATTGGCATCTCTGTCAACAGGAAAAGCTGCCTTTGGAAGTTTAAAAACTATCAGCTCATCCTGGGACAAGAAATACCTGAAGTGGAAGAGGAATATATGTGCAAGGTGCCTAGACCACCAACCTCTTCAACATGACCAACAGGTAAGAATGCATTTTATGGTTTCCATAATAATCAATTTCTTAAAAAAATAGATGTTAAAATATACAGTGGATAGTCCAAGGTTACCAATTTTTTGAAATTGTGTTTTCTCAACCAGACTGCAGCTTGTCCGGATATCCAAACAAATGAGAATGCTGTTCCATCTGACAACCAGAGCCTGGGATCACAGCAAAGACCACCTAATGATGACAATGATGGTGATGCTGAATCGGTATGTTATCAAAATACATTTGAAAACCTGCGGAGGAGTCATTTATAAACTCTGCTTATACAGCATCAGAGATGTCATTTCTTGAAGCTATTAAAAGAATAGTTCACCCAAAAATGTAAATTCAGTCATTATCTACTCACCCCCCTTGATGATAAGAAGTAAGGTGTAGTTTTTTAATCCTCAAAACACTTTTGTACACAGCATTCAAAGTAATAAAACATAAAAATGGACATAAAGTAAAATAATAGTTATGCAACGGTGGGATTAATAATTATTTTTGGTTCTTTTACAGGAAATAGATTCAGCCATCCAGATAACAATTGACAATCTCGACCGAACAGTGACACCGCACACCATGACCGTCACACCAGCGGATTGACTACCACTGGCTCATAATGGTGGGAAATGAAGAGCGAGTCAGTGGTGAGCACCTGCCAGAAGAGCGCACAAGATCTGTGATGGATGTGCCGATATGTGACCTAATGCCCAACACAGACGACCAACAGTGTCTCCGTCTGGAGTTCAAGGAGCTAGTTGGACGTGTTGTGGTCAAGACAATTCCTCAGCTGCAGCGATTCAGGAAGAATGTGCAATGGCATATACCCCACGAATATTCAGAAATCATGAAAAGGAAGACCGCAATAACTCCTTTAGGACTGTTGAATGTTGATGAAAGGAAGTCTGCAGAAATGACCCAGGCTCTGCAGTTCATCAGTGACCGGTATGTGCCTTACATTCCTGTGGATGTGGAAGGGGAGACAATAAAGAAGCCAGCTGTGAAGATCATCATCACAGGTGATCAGTTAACAAAACAAAATGCCGATGCAGCCATTAGGTCAAGGGAAAATGCAAAGAAGGAAGAAGATAAATTGCAAGGCTTACTTCCAGCTATAGCTGATTTCCATTGCTCCATGAACTTCACAGACCTGATATTCAAGGAAATGTACAACACCTGTTGTAATGAGACTGGAACCTTGTATCAGTTAAGAAACCTCATCGATCGAAAGAATGTAACCAAAAGTGCACTTGGAGACCACTTCCGACCCTGCATGATGTCACAGATGCCTCCATTATTGCAGCAACTCTCTACCATTTTGGGATGGAATCAGTTCAGGACACTATAAAGATTGATCCACCGCCAAACTTTTCATCACCAACAGAAAAGCAGAATTGGTTGGATGGTCACCTGTTCACAATTGTTGACAAATACATCATGAATGATGTCAGCATAGCGATGGGCCATGTTGCAGAGGAGGACACAGAAAGACCAGCTGGCACACCAGATGCAGAATCCGATATTTTATGTCAGTTATGTGCTCACCCTGCCTTCAAAAATCAAAAACAGTTGAGCAACCATCAAAGAAAGCATCACAGAATCAAAACAGTTACACACCAATATGGCACTGCAAAAGGTAAAGGAGACACCAACATCACTACTGACACTATATTCAACTACCACAGTGGCCTACTGAAAATGTCTCTTCTTGAGAGAAATTTTACTGACTCTGTCATGGAAGGCGATGGAAAAAGGACATGACGTCTTTGGAAGCACAAAATGCTGCACTTCAAACAGGCTGGTCGCCACAAATATGCCTTGGAGGCACTTAATGTCAACCCATTACTTGCTGCCACCACGGAATGCGGTGTTAAGAGGTCATGGTCATTTCACGTATTGTAGAGGTAAAAATCGGTGCCTGGAAGTGGGCCTGTAGGCTCCCGACCTCGTCCTCCACGTAACTTCTCAGTTGTCCTCTGATGTCGATCCGATACTTTGGATTCTACTAAGTATATTCAAAGAAACACTGGAGACAGGCAGAGTCCGATGCAATCGAGTTTAATGTGTTCACAGGCTCTAACACATACAACTCATCGAGTCAAGCCCCGGGGTTTGTTTCCTTCAGCAGGGGCAACAGAGTAGATTCCCTCACTAAAACTTAGGATCTCCTCTGAAACATCAGTTGGCTGTAGACATGATTCGAGAGCAATACCGCCATTAGGTTCATCACCATCCTGTTGCATGTTGTTTGACTGTGGCTGTGGCTCATGGTCACACCATCCTGTTGCATGTTGTTTGACTGTGGCTGTGGCTCATGGTCATGGCGCAATTGACTGACTGAGTCGATACTTTGTTCGTCATTTTCATCATTGCTATCTGCCTCGCAAAGCACATTTTTTTCAAACGTGTCAATTTCCATCAAATCATCTACATTATAATCATCATCATCCATTTTATCTTCCTCATCACTGTCTTCTTCATCCACATCGGGAATTGTGGGATCACACAATTCCGCGTCATCTCTGATTGTTATGTCTGCGTACTGGGGATGAACCTGTTTTAGTTTGAGCAGAGCCCTCACTAGTTTAGACCAGGTTACAGTTTGGAACACCTGATGACCTTTATAGGACAATCGTCTCTTTAGCTTTACTCTCAAGACTTGTGAATCACTTCTCAGTCTGGGTAAGGCAGTAACTGTCTCTTGCACTTCGGATGGGACACAAACCACGTTGCCATGGATTGCTCTCTGTCCACCTTTAGGAAGCGGGATAATTTTGGCGAACGTTATGCATTTGGCAATGAGATGTCTCTCCAATATGTTTAAATCACACAGTTCAGTTGGGATATCTGCAAGCTCTAAATTATTAGCCATGGCCAGGGATGGCATACTACCAGACTTAAGGTGATCATGGCAAGTGAAACAGATCCACTCTCTCTTTCTCTCCTCTGGTACTGTGCACTGTTGTGAATTTTGACATTCATCAGTACAAACATGAACAAACCTCCCTGTCAGGCACATTTCAACAACATGTGGCTGTTCAACGTAATTTGACCTGTTGCAGGGTCGCACTTGATTTGGAAACAGTGCTCTGTGGCAAACTGTGCAGACATATGTCGGCCCGTTTTTGATTTGAGATCGAAAAATCTCTATAGCTTCTCTAATCAGACTGTCATCCGTGTGATTATGTCTGTTTATATGTCTGTACTTTCGTCTTATTTTCAACGCGCACATTATTACTCATTCTAAATGCTCGGTATTTGTTTCTCATGAGCCGTCGCATTGTTTCTTTTTGTTTAGACCTGAATGCACAGTCATTTGCGTAACGATTGGTCATGTAAGACTTTCGAGTTTGTCTGAAATGGGCATTTGATTGATAACAATATTTTAATTTTGACCTTTTCCTCTGCTGAAAGCCAATATCTTGACTGTAACGTTTGGTTACATATGTCCTCTGCTTCTGCTGAAAGCCAGGATCTTGACTGTAACGCTTGGTTATATATGTCCTCTGCTTCTGCTGAAAGCCAATATCTTGACTGTAACGTTTTCTTATGTAAAGCGTCTGCCTCTGCTGGAGTCTTGTTTATAGCGAGTGGTTATGTAGGACATCTTTATTTTTCTGTACTCAACATTTTGCCTGTAACATTGACATGATTTTTTCTGTTTGGTACAGAATTGATCTTTAGTATACTTTACCCTCTCTTTCCTGTTTTTCTCCATTTTTTGAATTTCTATTCTTCTATTTTTTTCAACCTGTGAAGCTATTTTATTTTCCATAGCCATAAGCCTGTTCTTAAACTTCAATCTTTGCTGTTTGGTAAGTTTTGATAGGTCTGGCATATGTTGACTGTGATGTTGTGGTGTGTCCAATGTAGGATAGGCCACTGTACCTTCACTGCTACTGACATGCATTAACTCATTTGTATCTTGTGTATTGTCAGCACAGGGTGTACACTCTGTAACTGTGCACGATGGCAAAGATGTTTCAACTTCAGCCTGTGTAATACTGGACATAGTCTCACGGTCTTGTTCTCTCATATGTGAAACAGTGATGTCCGCATCAGCGCCTACTGTAACTGAGCATGATGGTAAAGATGTTGCAGTTTCAGCCTGTGTTACTTTTTTCTTTCCCATAGCCAAAGCTCTTTTTTTAAGCCGTCTCTTTTCTTGTCTGGAATATTTTGACAAATCTGGCACATGTTCATTGTCATGTTTTGTTGTGTCTGATGTAGAATATTCCACTGGACCTTCGCTGGTGTTAACATGCAATAGTTCATTTACATCTGGTGTACTGTCAACACAGACTGTGCTCTGTGTCACTGAGCATGACGGTACAGATGTTTCACTTTCAGCCTGCAGAAAGTGTAACAACATCAGACTGGACATAGGGTTAAGGTCTGTGGTAACATCTGCATTAGAATCTGCATGTGCCAAGTTTTCATCCATAGAAAGTTCATCTACATTGTGAAAAATCACAGGCAATAGCTCATACTGAGCTTTCGGGTTGGTTCCTGACTTTTCGAAAAATGTGACAATCTTTGTTATCAGATCAATCAATCAATCAATCAATTTTATTTATAAAGCCCAATATCACAAATCACAATTTGCCTCACAGGACTTTACAGCATACGACATCCCTCTGTCCTTATGACCCTCGCAGCGGATAAGGAAAAACTCCCCAAAAAAACCCCTTTAACGGGGAATAGTTAGAATTGTTAGTTTGAATAGATCAGTCAAATGTGTGTAAATGAACATGACAGCTTTGCCAAAACAAGCTTGGTAGGTCTCAAATGGGCCCAAGGGTGAGCCATCGGGTCGTCTAGAGTGTGGGTCAAAAAAGCCATACCTGCCTTGTTGGTCTCGGAATACAGCGATGCACAGGGAGTTCAGAATCAACAAAGCGTAGTTCACCTCTGATGACAAGCATCGCAGTNGCCATACCTGCCTTGTTGGTCTCGGAATACAGCGATGCACAGGGAGTTCAGAATCAACAAAGCGTAGCTCACCTCTGATGACAAGCATCGCAGTCTGTCTGCAAGTTTCAGTTTGTCACCATCATGGTCATTGCAAGGAGGAGCTGTGAACAGGCCAAACTTTGGATCACATGTTTCCATTACATGTTGCTGTCTGTAGCCAAGAACTACCTCAGGAATTTCTTCTGTATTCAAGTGTGTGTGAACATGGCG
>NW_026078878.1:0-3130 GCF_006386435.1 Epinephelus moara | reverse complement strand
ATATCAACAAGGCTGTTGTGAAAAACATCTATTAGCAATGACAGCTGCCAGTTTGCTGTCCAGTAAGATTGGCTGTCCAGCAGCTAACAGGCAGCACCAGTTAGCTAGCTCAACTATCAGTTAGCACCGCCTGTAAACTGCCGGACTTCGACGCCGCTCCCTTCCCCCGACCAGCTATCCACAGAGGCTTCATTTCCTGTTCATATTTATCACTTATCACGCCAATTTACTTTAAGTTTAGACATTTGTGACCATTTATCTGGTCTTTTTAATATCAAAGAGAAAGGAACAAAGGCAGACAGCCACTCACCTCAACAGACGCGGGAGAAGTGCGGCTCGCGGGCAGACGATGTCACACAGCCGAGTCCAGTCGAGGTGCCTTCAAGGACACTCGGAAATTCCAGCGTTAAATACGAAAAGCAAAATATATATAGGCCTAGGCTAGGCTTTAGTACCAGTCAAACGTTAAATATATATAGGCCTAGGCTAGGCTTTAGTACCAGTCAAACGTTTGGACACACATTCCCATTAACGTGAATGAAAGTGTGTCCAAACTTTTGACTGTATATATATATAGGCTATATATATATATAGGCTATATGTATATATGTATAATGCTTAACTATTTTCTGAGAGGGGGGTCGGGATTTTTGTTGGGAGGGACGGGGGAAGCACGCACACTTATCAATGAAGTTATTTTATAATAACATGCAGTTATAAGAGAACTACAATGGATTAACACAGCATCTTTATTGTTAAGAAAATGAAACTTTGATAATAAATTATGACAGCATTATTTGTAACCTTGAATGAAAAAATAGAAAAGTCNGAAAATGAAACTTTGATAATAAATTATGACAGCATTATTTGTAACCTTGAATGAAAAAATAGAAAAGTCTGCGCTCCTGGTTCAGGGCTCTCATGCATTTGCATCTCCTGTTGACCTCCTGATGAAGATTTTAAGCCCTCTCTGCACAGAGATACATTTATTTAACCACAAAACAAGCAAATACTTCGTCTTAATGACACTCATTTTCCTTCAGCTGAATCCTCTAAGCAAATGACCATGTTGAACTGAAATTAGTTTATCATGTTAAATGTCCGAAATTGTATGAAATTGCTCCAATGCTTAGACCAATCTTTGTGCATAATCACACAGCCTGATATCCCCTGGCAAACACAGTGGGACTATTTTCTGAAAGCACAGATAAGAGCAAGAAATGTCTTTTCTCTCCCCCGATCTGCTGTCAGCAGCAGTGGGGATTTCAGCACCACGGACAGCGCGCGTAAAAAGACTCCTTTAAATGTGTTTGCTGCTGGAGAAATTATAGGCCTACATAATAAGTGAAGACAGCAACATATTTTCAATAAAAAACAATGTGTTTTGGAATGGAGGGCTGTGCCCTGTTGGAACATTGTGCGCGCACAGCCCTTCGCCACGTGGATCCTAAAATAAATGCTTCCGTGTTGCGCCATTCATTAAGATCCTATATTTCTGTCATTCAAATAACAGTGGTTTAATACTCTTAATTATGGCAGCCATCTTATTGAAAAATGTCGGGTTTAAATCGGGCTCGGGCCCATACTTCCAGTTTTGGACGGGCCGGTCCGGTCCCGGGCATAACGTGCACGGGCTCGGGCCGGGTCGGACACCGGTTTTAGTCCCCTTTATACTTTTCCCAACCACAACATGATTGTATAAAGGAAATGGTAAAATAATGAGTCATAAATCTTTATTTTCTCATAATGGAGCACAGAGAATTAGTTGAGGAGTTTCCACATTTGGCAGATGAAACAGCAGGAAGCAGCCAGCGATTGTGTTGAGTTGAATTCTTCCTGGTGCTGAGGACCCTCTCAAAGCTGCATTTTCTGTAAACAAGAGTTGTGACAAACACTTTTTAAAATTTTTATATCAATTCAATCTTATTAAAAGGTTCCTAAACATTTTTTGTTTAAAAATTACTTTTTATTTTATATTTTTTCAAACATATTTTATATTAAAGTAGCCTACATTTAGCTCAATGTTTGTTATATGAATTAATGGTTTCAAAATACAACTTAACATATATGTTAAATTCTGACTATGTATGCTATGATATTCAAATAATTTTAAAAAAGATGCTGCAGCTAGATACTGTAGGTCAAACATATCAATTATCACCTAACCCAGAACTGAGAAAATTTCAAAAGTTGATACATTTCAACTTTTGCTCACTTATTGGTATTTGTTGTCTTATAAATAAATAAATAAATAAATAAAATCACAGTATACACTATTAATCACTGTTTTTCATGAAATTCATTTTAATCTAGTTATGTAATTTGGGCAAGAAACCTTGACATGCGCTATACTAAAACTGTCCATTTGAAAACCATAATTTTGGCCCACAACTAAAACTGTGTTTGGATAAACGGAGCGCATTACTAAAGGCCCAAACGCACTGAAAGCTTCTGACGTGCGCGTTTTGAAGTACAGTCATTGTTTTAAATGGCCAAACGCGCACTAAAAGCGTTTTGACGCGCGTCTAATTGCCTTGACGCCTCAACTCCTACCTCGTCTCGATTTTGGAGCGTCAAATGAGGACCCAGCGACCGGAGCTGTTCTTTCTGCAGCCGCAGCACCTGTTTGGAGAGAGCTAAAATGAATAAAAAGGTAAGGATTTTTAATTGTATGCTATTTCACGATTAATGAGCTCATTTGTGTCAGTCTCCACTCCAGAGAAAAGAGCTAAAACACCCAAATAAACAAATTTAATTCTTCAGCTGGCATAATAAGACAACACTAATAAAAATAAAAGGGTTAGCCTATCATTTTATCTTTATCTTTATTCCTTTCACTTCATCACGGTATGATGCTCTGAGCGCAGACTCGCTGCAGCCTCATCCATGTCTTTAACAGGAGTCGTTTCTGACTCGTCATAACTTGCCATTTCATTCACAAATAAACATGCAAATAAATAAACAAAACAATACACAAAACAAATAAATCAATGATTTAGCCGAGCAACGGTCGTACGCTCGAGATCCTGCCGCTGCGGTTTGATTGGCAGCTGACTATACTGAGCAGCCAATCGAACTATAGTTTGACTGACAGCTCCGTCGTTTGATTGACAGCTAGCTCCGTCGGTGA
>NW_026078877.1:0-1000 GCF_006386435.1 Epinephelus moara | reverse complement strand
TATCTGATGTTAGTATACAGACACAAGGTTTGCAACTAACTTTCCAGCAACAAGGAGAACCAAGTTGAGTTAGCAACTCTGCAAAGACCCCGAGCGACCAGCTTCCTCGGATTTGCACCTTTGGAACAAGGACACAACAAAGACTGCATCTGGAACCACAGCTCTTTCCAGCCTTCCTCGGCCAGCTAACAAAGGCAGAATACCACAAAGCGACTCTTTCTTCCATCCATTAAAGGATCGGTAATGTAACAACTGGGCAAAACTTTATCACAGCTGTACAGGCTAAGCAAGACTGTTTAAGTTGTTGTATGTGAATTAATGCTGTTTCTTGAGTAATTGTTGTGATTGTTTGCAGTTAGGTCGCCAAAGCTAAGTGTTTAGTTTGCTAATGCTGTTCACAGACGTCTTGCATGCAACTAAACAACCTCTGCATTGATCCAGACTGTTTGCAACACATATCACATTCTCATAGACTCATTTACAAATAGGCTTTCAACAGAGCTACATCCAAAGAGGCAACTCAAAGTCACCCTTCTCTTCCTTTGTCTTTGTCCTGACCACACGGTCAGCTTTGATTCAGACATCTTGAAGCTCTCTGTTGTCAGCCATTTTGTTTTGTAGGCCAAATGGCCCTTTGATCACCACACCCGCCTTTGTCTTTCTCTATCTTGCGCGCATGCACACACACACACACACACACACACACAATTTTTTGAATCATACCTGCTGTCTGTTTAATATTGCACAAGAGTGAGTGAATAGTCAACCTCTGCTACATCAAGAACTCCAAAATCCGTCAGGCTTTACTATTAAATTTAGTTATTATTATTAATTTAATTATTAATCAAAATTCCAAATTGATAGTTTAGTGAACTTTTTGAGACTGATATCTATAACTGGCTATCACTTTTCCCTTTTCGGGAATGGTGCCCCATGAGATGATTTAATGTAAATTAAGTCACATTATTTGACATATTTAGTGATTATTATTAATAATTAT
>NW_026078876.1:0-2000 GCF_006386435.1 Epinephelus moara | reverse complement strand
AGCCACTATCTCATACATCCTCAAACCACACCTCTCTGTTTACACTGCAGCCTTTCACTTACCCCACTGTTAAAGGCGCTCTTCAGAATATAGACTGCAGGAAATCAACTGGTGAAGACAACGTTGATCCTTATTTTTTAAAGCTCTGTGCTCCGTTTATTGGAAACCACATCACATACCTGATCAACCTCTCAGTTACTTCTGGAGTTATTCCTCAGGTCTGGAAATCTGCTCATGTAGTCCCACTTCACAAGGGTGGTGATAAATCAAACCTCAACAATTATCAACCAATCTCCAAACTGCCCTGTCTTGCCAAGGTTTTGGAATCTCTTGTCAATAACCAGCTCAAATCATTCCTGTCACAAAACACTGTGTTATGTCCCACCCAATCTGGTTTCAGAGCTAAACCTAGTACCATCACTGCAGTCACATCATTTACAAATGACATTACATGTTCTCTGGACAAAGGGAAATGTTGTGCTGCCCTTTTTGTTGACCTATCAAAAGCATTTGATACAGTCGACCATGATCTGCTCCTACAAAGACTAAGTNTCTGGTTTCAGAGCTAAACATAGTACCATCACTGCAGTCACATCATTTACAAATGACATTACATGGGAAATATTGTGCCGCCCTTTTTGTTGACCTATCAAAAGCATTTGATACAGTCGACCATGATCTGCTCCTACAAAGACTAAGTAATATTGGCTTCAACCTCAACTCCCTTAAATGGTTCAAAGATTATCTATCCGACAGACAGCAATGTGTAACATTAGGAAACAATTGCTCTACATTTCTACCGTTAACAAAGGGTGTGCCACAAGGTTTAATACTGGGTCCTGTCCTGTTTACCATTTATATTAACAACATGACATCCTCTATAACAAATTCTAATGCCCATCTTTACACCAATGATATCTTTCTTTACTGCACCTCTAACACTGCACACTCAGCCATTGAAAAAAAAACTACAACATTCACTTTTCAATCTGAAATTAGTTCTTAATGCAGACAAAACCAAATACATGATATTCTCAAGAGCCAGAAATATTACAGATGACAGTTTACACTATGTTGTGGAGGCTCGATTGTCTTCACAATTCATTGTTTTTTTTTTATCTGTGGAAGAAAATAAAATAAAAGCCTTGTTTCCATTCAGCAAAATGGTTTAAGTTTACGATATTAAATAGGTGACCTGAGTCACTGCAACCTGTAGTTACATTTCTGAGGAGGTTCCCATTAGTCCCTGCGTGACCAGTGAAGGCTGCACAGCCATTGGCCACTATCATAGCGTGTTATAGTTTTGCAGTGAATGAACAGTGGTCATAAAAAGAATGTCTGCAACAACACTGTGAGGGAAAAATACAGGAACTGTCCTATATTTTGTCCTCATGGGGCTCTGTCCTGTCTCTTCCTATTTATTTCAAAAGAGCAACAGCCAATGGGGAAACACCAACATCAGTCACTCCAATCAGCGGTATAACTTTATTGCTCACTGACGGACAGATTTTTGTTTTTATAGGGCTTACCTTGCATTCTGCGATCCAGAAAAAACTGTAAAGTGATAAAAAGAAAAGGGACTGCTCAAAACTCTGTTTTCACTTTTTCCAAAAGAGGCACTATTTATTTATTTAATTCAGAAGATTCTGTAGGCCTTAGGTTCATTGTGCTAGGACTATTTTTTTTTACAGTAGTTATTTGTTTTCCATACAAGTGCCATACAAGTTCAAAGTGTCTGTATATTGAAAGTACACTTTGAAAACTGACAATGATGTGAAAAATTAACTAAAATGCAAGATGACGATTTTATTTGATAGATTTAGGGAGGGTAGAGTATAGGACACAGTGTAGACATTATGTGGTTCGTACCTTTGCTGGGACAGAATTTTGGTAATTGGACCTCTTTCTAATTTTAACTGAATAGCCCTGCTTCAGGTATTCTCTTCTCTAAGGGATACTCAGTGTTGCACTTCCTCAAATGTGTACAGCACTCTGCAGAG
>NW_026078875.1:7204-8896 GCF_006386435.1 Epinephelus moara | reverse complement strand
ACCACTACACACCAAGTTCTCTTTGGGTAAATAAAGTTCCATCTTATCTAAGAGGTCCTGACTTGGGAGATGATAGTGTATAAAAGGAGAAGCTGCAGCATGTAGAAGAGTAACTGAGATGAATACAGGTATAGATGGATTGATGGACTGATGGATTGATGGGTGGGTGGGTCGGTCGGTGGGTTGGTTCTTGCAGGAAAAAAAGACCAGACCATATCTGCTCAGACTACGGCTGAGGTTAAGGAGATCTACTAAAGGATTGACAAACACTTTGCAGAGCTGCTTCAGACACAAAAGATTGAAGCACAAGAAGCTGCACAGCTGAGAGACCTACAAGAAGCACAGATGGTGGCCTTCAATCGAATGTTCCAGTTCAGCATGGATATGTGTGCCAAGCCTTTGGTGGACATGCACAGCAAGACCAGGCCCCATGAAACCTGTGTCTTCACATTTTGCAGATAGTCTCAACTTGCTTTCAGAACCTTACAAATACATGTTTACAGTACAGTTGTTTACAGTGTTTACTTCAAATTTGCTTTTAGCACGCATGTAAACACACAGTGTCTGTTTTATTTCTTTTACACATTACATTTTATAACCATTTTAAACCATTGAATATTTTCTAGTTTCTGTGATGTTTAACGCATTAAGATAATGACACTTAATTACTGAAGTCAAATAACACAGAGGTGGGTATTACTTATCTGCATTATTTGGAAATCAAAGTTAAAAAGTGAATGAGAGAATCTCAGTGGGCATGAATTCAGTACTAGATTTATTTTGCTTTCTCATAAAGAGCTGTGGTCGTGTTTTTAACTCTGTTTACTATTAACTATTGATTTTGATGCACATTTCACATATTGACAATATACTTTAGGCAAGTTAATTCATTAATTTAAATTATTTAATTTATTTAAACCTTTCTTTGGAAGGGACAATGCATATTAATGAACATCAGTTTGAGGCCATATTTACATGACAACGATCCACTGAAAACACAATCGCTTCTCATTTTCGTTTTGAAAAAAGTTTGGCATTTAGACGACACGGATCTGGAAAAATGACCAAAAACGCACAAACGTTTGTCTGGACAGACGACGGGGTGGAGTTGCTACAGTAAATCTACACTATGATGGGGAAGCATTGATAAATTCAACAGGGTGAGCAGCACAAGNGTTCCCCTCGGACCACCGGCAGAGGTGGAGGTCTAGCCTCTGTGTTCAAATCCAGCTTTGAATGTCACTAACCTGTCACTAACCTGCCTAGTGACTGGAAGCGTAATGCGCATGTGCGAAAAGTCTCCGTTTTCAGAGGAACTGCATATTGCAAGTTTACATGACAACGGAGACGTGCCGTTTCAAAAAAATTGCACTCTGGAACCCGTTTTGAAAATGTTGTGTTTTCAGGCACCCAAAACGCTGCTGTCATGTAAACGATCAGCCCAAACGCACCTTAAGTTTACCGTTTTCAGTTGAAATCGTTGTCATATAAACACGACCTGAGATACAGATGTAAATGCTAGAGTTAGCAGAACTGCTAATTTACATCCTTAGCCCCTTAATATTTGTGGTTATTTGCAAAACTGCACTGGATGATGCAGATAACTCAAACAAGGGCACACAGTCCAGCAGAGTTGTAAAAGGGTTCACATCAGGAGCACACCTATTTATTTACACACACACACACACACAC
>NW_026078875.1:0-6719 GCF_006386435.1 Epinephelus moara | reverse complement strand
GTTTTTTTGCAAACGGGAGTTTTCTGTATAATATCGGAGATGCAGAAAATATCAGTAAGGCCACTGTCTGCAGAGCCGTGAAAAAAGTGTCCCTAGCTCTGAAACATCTATTAAACTCTGTTGTTGTGTTCACTGGACATAATCCTGTGAGGGTCATCAAGGAGGAGTTCCACAGGATTGCAGGTGAATGATGTAGAAATCAGTTAAAATTTATGATTATAAATCATATTCGGTTAATGACATGGTGCTGCAACCTCAGACTGGGATTAGTCATTTTAATTTCTTTTAGGATTTCCTGGTGTCAGTGCTTAATTTGAGCCGGAACGTACTGGAACGCATACCAGCATCTTTTCAGAAAAGGCCCTGGTGCGTTCCAGAACTAATTTGCATGGGTCTAGAACTTTTCACATCTAAAAACTACATACAGTATTGGCTGATGTCACTAGAGTGGAGTACTGTAGTACTACGGTGGCTCACGTACCACTAGAGTAAGTCCAATCGCAAGAGGGTGAGTGTCCATGCGCCGTCCAATAACCTGGCACTCAATATGCTGCTGTAGTCGTTTGTTTTCCAGGCATGTGAGTATCTTTCAGCAGTGAAAGTTGTTATTTATTTCTTTTTACTTGTCGGCAGTGATTTGTTTTCCACAGAGCTCTACCTGCGAGCATTTTACTCGCATTTGCGACTAAAAATAGTTTTGTGCAAGCAAAATAAATCATTCAGATTTCAACCAGCAGCAGAAACGAAAGGCGAATCCTGCCTGTCATGGGTTGAACAGGGGTCACAGACATGAATGCAGCGGTTAAATAGCCTACGACGGCTCTGCGGCACAAGATAACGGCTTACCGGCGACAGAGAAGTCCGACTCCAGGTCCAGTAGCCTAATTTCCTCTTTCGTTGGCATCATGACTGCCCAGTAGTACCTGGACAACCGAGCCTTGGCGGCACACAGGTATGTGGCGTGTCAAAGGAGAAACAAGCCGTTCACATTTCTCTCTTTGTGGCAGGTAACGGTCCACAAACCTCACCGCACTTTAGGGACTGCCCAGAGGAAAAGAAAATTCGAAAAGAGATCTCAAAAATGTTTCATTTATTTCTCCTAGACAACTATGAGATCTGTGTGACACTAAACTGAGACTAAGGTTTATTTCTCCTGTCTCTCACTTTTTTCTCCTGAGCAATAAGATGCGCTAAATCTCAATTTAGTCTCCGTTTAAGTTTCAGAAGAGATCTCATCAAGCGCTAATATAATTCTCAGAGTTTCTCAACTTTTGTGTCTTTTTGTCATCTCAGACAGAGAAATCAGAGAGCTCTCTCTATGAACTCAATCTACTCTCATCTCAGCTTCAGTTCATGCATCTCATACTAAGCTCAGACAGAGCAAATGAAGAGCTCTCCGCAAGCAGACTTATTGAATTCTCAGACTTAGATAAGTGTTTTGGTTGTTTTTAATCTGATATCTTGTTGACTTTATTGTAATCCACACAATATATTTTTTTTAAATTATGTATTATTGTACGCAGAATGAATTGATTGAAAATGTATGATTATATTTTCTATGAATAATTCTAAGTATTCCACTGCACGTAATTCAGTTGTTTTCATGCACCACAAAAAACACACTGTAAAATAAAAACAACAGCAATTTATTGGTAACTTGAGGGCTATAAAGTTACTATTGCAGCAAAGTGCAATATCAAAATAAGGCCCTGTTTATTTATTTCCTCAGATGTCACTTAAAAATACCACTACCACTATCATTGCCTCCAATAGCAGACACATTTGTGAATATACAGTTATGAAAATAAGAACAGAACAGAAAACAGAATGCTACACTAATGACATTTGTATTGTGGAATTTTGGTTTACATAACTGACAAAACCATGTATAACAATATTTTTCACTGGACATCTCAATAATCTAACAACATATTGGGGATGACTTGCACTTAAATAACACATGCACATGGAAAATTGCACAAATAGTTAAGTATGAGTAAGTTATAACAGTCTTTCAAGTTCATAAAATTCAATCACCATCAAATAATGTAGTCTTTAAGACCAGGAAAATACAACATTTCAGCTGTATCAAAGTCAAAAACTCAGACCATTACTTCTGTCAATGTAGTATATTCAGATGACTGTATCTTCTTATGCTGAGCCCCAATGGGAC
Organism: Epinephelus moara; assembly: GCF_006386435.1. Lineage (NCBI taxonomy): Eukaryota > Metazoa > Chordata > Actinopteri > Perciformes > Serranidae > Epinephelus > Epinephelus moara. Next base: position 4,546 of record NW_026078875.1, on the reverse strand, counting down.
CTTTTTGTGTGACAATAGATTTCCCCACGTAAAACTGTTGTGAGATCACAGGCATTTGTCTAGGTATGGCATCACAATACAAACTATCTGTCCATCAACTTGAGACTGTACATTTTCAGTAAGGAATTTCAACTAGTTGGAAAAATCATGAGCTCTTCGTTTCACAATAAGATCACATCTTTGACTTCATAATATGTTTAGTCTCTTTCAAGTTTGTTAGGGAAATGTGCAGGAAACACAATACCAGGCATTGAAGACAAATCAATTTGCCCAAAATACTTTCGAGTCCAACCACTCCAGAGGAGGAGAAAATAATCATTTTAGTTAACTGAAATGAAAATAAAAAACGAGGCTTTACAAAACACAAGAACTAGCTGAAAATGTACTGTATGTTTACAAAACTAACTAAAATAAACTAAACTGATGAGAAAATGTCTTCATCTTTGTCAGCTTATTTCATACATACATGTAAACCTAACATTTTGGGTGGATAAGCCTTGTATTTATGGATGGTTGTTCCTCAGTGAATACATTTTTTAAATGGTATGATGTTTTGTTGAGGGTTTTTTTTACACATTACTTTTACAGACCTTTTTGAATTTCACCCCTGACCAATAATGTTACTCCATATAACAAGAAAGACTAAAACCTGAAACTAATAAAAACTAAACCAAAACTTAGCATTAAAAAAAACAACAAAAAAACAAACCACAGCAACTGAACCTAAATTGAAAACAAAAGGTCAAAATGAAATTAAAAATAATCACTAATCATAAATGCTAAACTATAATAATCTTGGTAGGCCAGGCCTATATGTACATAAAATCATTCCAGTGATTAAAACGTACCATTAGCAGATACTTGTATGCTTTTTCTTAGATTTGGCTACTGTCAAACAAAAAAGTAAATTCATTCTTTCGAAACAGTGTAGCTTTATCCACTCACCTAGAAACTGCATTTGACGCAAAACAGCTGTGAACCATGAACCCTGAACTGTGAACCCTGTGGATGATGTAGCCACAGCGTCAACATCTAATTGGGAGAGAGCACCATCAGTCATACATGCTGCATCGTGATTGGTTGATTCACAGCGGGGGCTGACTTAACGGTCGGACAACAGTTAATGCGCAAACACGGGCAGGAGGAATGGAGCAGTCATGTTTAGACCTGACTCTGGCTCCACTGGCTCTTGCAAGGGTAGGGGAGTGTCTTGAGTAAAGACCCAATGGGAAGTGATCACTTCCCAGTTTTATCCAAGTTTGGAAGACCTCTCATAAAGAAATCAGAGGACAGAGCCAAACGATTTGATTTCTCTTGAGCAAAGTGGGATAAGTTTGAAGAGGGGATAGCTGCAGGCTTAGAGAGTGTTTGCAGTGATGGGTCAATTGATGATTTTAACGATTCTTTAATAGCAATGATCTTGACTGCTGCTTCAGAAGCAATCCCCTTTAGAAAGATCCCTAAAGAGCGAGCCATAGTTCCATGGTGGAATAGCAAATGTAGCAAAGCTATAAGCATGAGGAAACTTGCGTTTAAAAAATTACGTAAGAACCCTTCCCAGGAAAATGTCATAAAATACAAGCGTTATTGTGCGTTGGTGAGGAAAACTGTCAAGAACGCAAAAAGGAAATGTTGGAGAAACTTTTGTGGGATGCTAGGACCAGACACTCCAGCCAAACAATTATGGTCTAGAATTCACAAAATGTCAAGAAAAGTTGTTAAAACAACAATTCCAGTTCTAAAGGACAAGCACACTGAGGCCATTTTTATTAAAGATAAGGCAGACGTGTGTTAAAACTTTCCAAGATGTGCATAATTCAAAAAGCCTAGGGCATGAAGGGTTGAGAGAAAGAGAAGAGCTTCTGAAAGCAGATGAATGGAAATTGAATTATGTAGGTGAAAGGAATAGGTCATATAATGCGTTTTTCTCTTTAAAAGAGCTTAAAGATGCAGTAAAAACTGGGTTAAATACTACTCCAGGTCAGGACGGAATAAGCTATTAACTGCTTAAACACTTAGAAGAGGGAGCACTTGAAGAAATGTTGGCACTCTATAATTATGTTTGGGAGGCTGGAATATTACCAACAAAATGGAAACATGCATTGGTTGTTCCAATTTTGAAGCCCGGAAAAGATCCATCTTCTCCATCATCCTATCGACCGATAGCATTAACATCAGTCATGTGTAAAGTAATGGAAAGAATGGTTACAAATAGGTTGATGCACTTTCTTGAATCTAATAATTTTTTTGTTAATTATCAAAATGGTTTTAGAATTGGCAGAAACACAATGGATTCTGTTGCTGTCCTTGACCAGAACATAAAGAAAGCTATTATAAATAAAGAAGCTGTGATCTGTGTTTTTCTAGATATAGAAAAAGCATATGACTCCATGTGGAGGGAGGGAGGGTGTGCTGATGAAGCTGCATGACGCTGGCGTTCATGGCAGAATGTTTTATTGGATTAAGGATTTCCTTAATCATAGAACTATTCAAGTGAGAATAGAAGGTATTGAATCTGAAATTGTTGTGGTTGAAAATGGTACACCGCAAGGTTCAGTTATTAGTCCAGTTCTCTTTAATGTTATGATAAATGATATCTTTGAAAATGTCCAACAAGGGTTTGGTAAATCATTGTTTGCAGATGATGGTGCCCTCTGGAGGAGAGGGAAAAACATGCATCACGTGTTCTGTCAAACACAACAGGCCTTAGATCAGGTTGTTAAGTGGGCAGACAAGTGGGGATTTAAAATCTCTGCACCCAAAAGTAAATTTATGGTTTTTGGCCTAAAAAGGAAGGTTCCCCCTCTAAACCTTACAATGTATGGGAGCTCTCTAGAAAGAGTTAGCAATTTTAAATTTTTGGGTGTGTGGTTGGATGAGAGGCTAACATGGAGAACCCACATTGATAAAACTATTTTTAAATGTGAGAAAATAATCAACATTCTTCGAAGCTTAGCCGGGTGTGCCTGGGGGGCTGAAAGAGAGACATTGCTAATGATATACAGAGCAATGATAAGGTCTACTTTAGACTATGGATGTGTTGTATTTGGCTCAGCCTCCAAATCTGTGCTTGAGAAGTTGGATCGGCTTCAGGCCAAAGCTCTAAGAATATGTTGTGGAGCTTTCAGAACAACTCCAATACCAGCTCTGCTTGTTGAAATGGGGGAGGCTCCTCTAAGAATAAGGAGAGATAAGCTTGGGCTCCATTATTGGTATAAATTGTGTACTATTAAATGTGTCCCATTTGCTAAATGTCTTTTGGAAAACTGTTGGGAATTTGTTGGTAATGAAAGGAGGTCAAACTTCCTTAGTCATATTAAAAAGCTCGCCTCGACCTTTGGGCTTGAAGAAGACAGGATGTGCATGTCTCTCTGTTCCCCTGTCCCTCTCTGGTTTATACCTGAACCTGAAGTTCATGTATCCTCTCTTGAAAACATAAAGACATATAATGAGGTTAATGAGTATGTTAATAGTCTCCAAAAAGACTATGTTCAAATTTTTACAGATGGATCTGTGGACCCAATATCTGGAAAGGCTGGTTTTGGAATGTTTGTGTCAAACTTTAATATTCAACAGACCATCCGAGTATCTAACAAGTTGTCTATCTTTTCTGCTGAGCTCCTAGGGATCTTGTGGGCCATGTGGTGGGTGGAGGTTGTTAGACCCCTAAAAAGCATAGTTTGTTCAGATTCTAAAGCTGCCTTGTTGGCCGTGAAGAATGGAGTATCAAGGGCTCGACTTGACCTGCTACAGGAGATCTTGTGCTGTCACTATAGACTTGGAAAAACTGGATGTAATGTGGAATTTATGTGGGTACCGGCCACTCAGGTATAGAAGGAAATGAAAGAGCTGAGCAACTGGCAAAAAAATCCCTTGAAAAAGATACTGTTGACCTGAATGCGCTTCTTGCGAAGCCTGAGTGCTTTCAAGTTGGTAAAGAAAAATTAGAGGAACAATGGCAAAAAGAATGGAGAGAAGACCAACGTGGCAGACATTACTTTTCCCTGCAGCCATCTGTTAAAAGAAGGAGGCTACAGATTAAAACTGGAAGAAAGGATGATGTGGTCTTAAGTCGTTTAAAACTGGGGCATTGTGGTCTGGCCAGCAACCTCAAAATAATAGGCAAGAACCTAAATGGTCTCTGCCAGTGTGGAAAGTTGGAGACACCGCAGCATGTAATGTTTGAGTGCAATAAATATTGGCGTGAAAGACAGCAGATGTTTAGGGAGTTATCTAAGTTGGGTTTTTCTTCCTTTTCTTTCAAATCTATATTCTCTTCTGATGCGGACTTCCATCTAATTGGAAAAGCAATAATTCTTTTTCTCCGGTCAGCTGGACTGTATCAGAAAATCTAAACTGAATAGATCAATCTGACCTGTGGAGGGCAGCATTACACAATTTAGTGTACAGCCTGCCGGAATTCCATTAGAAGAAGAAGAAGAAGAAGCGGAATGGAGCAAGAAACGTCACAGGACAAAAAAGAAGGTAAGCTACATGTTTGTCAAACGTTATATGGGTAAAAGTTTGTAACATTTAGATGGTGAGT
>NW_026078874.1:0-1000 GCF_006386435.1 Epinephelus moara | reverse complement strand
CACAAAAATGGCAACAAACACGGTGGGATGAGCTACAGCTTGCAAAAATGCATATTAAAATTTTACATGCTTAATATGACTGCCACCAAGTAAACTGCTCATAGCAACCACTACAACAACTACAGTATCAACTGAAAATCAGAGATAGGATGATACATCAGTCACCGTGTTTGTTTTTAGGGGAACATTACCTCCCTTCCAAATTAGTAAACTAGACACAAAAATGTCTGAAACTACAGTTCTTCAGTAACAGTAATCCAGTCTGATAATCCTTATATGAAGCCAGAACCTATATATCTCTGATGTCAGTTCAGAGGTTTCTGAAGCTGGATTTTTTTCTGAGCCGTGACACTAGATTTCAGAGATTTTGTGCTACTTTGGGCTGGAATTGAACTTGGCCTCACATCATCCATCAAATGCTTGTTGGGTAGATATCACGAGGTGATTAAGAATATGTCAGCAAAGGGAATCTGAATCAGAGCTGAAAAAAAAAAAAAAAAAAAAAGTAAAACGCAACTTACCAAATTTGGGCGAGGAAGGGCAGAAAGTAAAAGGCAGGAAAGAGCACCTCCCGCTGTGCCGAGAAAAAGACAGCAAAAAGTCAGCAACATTCACACTCAAAGCAAACATCAAACATCATCAAACACACAGAATGAGACACTTTGATCTCCCAGGCTCCACAGGAAGCCAGCATCTTTAGAAAATCCTCCAAATGTAAATTAATTTACTACAGAAAGAGATCCCGAGGCGCTGGTGTGCAACCGAACAGCAGACATCAGAGGGTTAAACCCAAACTCTGCAGCTCAGCCCACAGAGACAGTTCAGCCCTGGTGAGTTTTTCTTAACTCTGAGCCATGCATGTATGCCTCCCCCCTCAAACAGCCAAACTAACACGCATGACAGAATTTTACATTACTCCTGAGTCGATTACTGAACACACGGGGAATCTGTTTGTGTTGGCGTCTCAGCTCATCATTACTGACATCAGGGAAAAACTGTT
>NW_026078873.1:0-4808 GCF_006386435.1 Epinephelus moara | reverse complement strand
AAACTGGAAAATAAAGTGGTGCAGTTTTTCTGACTCAGGTTTCCAGTGATATTCATTGGGTAGGTGGTAACTGTCTTACTACTGTTGAAAATCACATTGTTTTGATAAGAGCCAAAGTCGGAGTCACTTTTAATCCACACTCCAAAAATTGCTCTTGCACTGTTGAAGTCTTTGTCTGGTTTAGGTGTAAAAGTACATGGGATTTGCAGACAAGATCCACTCAGTGCTTCCATGTTCTTTGGTGCAGTAATGAATAGGGCTGATGGTTTAGAACAACCGGCCAAAGTACCTGTAAAAATAAAATCATGATAAACAACTTGTGAAGCAAAAATCAGCATGAAGAGAAACTTCATGATACACAAACTACTGTACAGTTGAGCAGCAGGTTTGGTCCTTTTTCCTCTTAACATTGTCAGTATAAAACATTTCACTGAACAGTTGGAAAAAAATAACGTCTCCAAATAACAGTGACTGAACAAACAGCTCACCTGAAACAAAGAAGACACTCAGTAACATGTTGGCCGTCACCATTTTCACACACTGGACTGTAATGACACTCATCACCTGGAGTTGACAAAAACTCACTTTCTTAGTATATTGATTAAAACATATTTTAAATGAAACATTCATGTTCTTTTAAAGCCACCTCAGATTCACACATTCAAAAGCAGACCAAAGAAATAGAAATATTTCATCCTTTTTGTCATGAGTTCATGAAAAGCTGCAAAATATAAAACATAAAGTAGCAAAAAAGATAAAAAAGTATAAAAAGCAGAAACATTTTACCTCACCAAATGAGCCTGCAGTCAAAGCGGAGAAACAATTAGTTTCAGACAATTTGTGAGTTTCAGCCGAGCTGCTACAGACCCAGTACCTGCTAAGCCGTTGATTTAAAAGCAAACAGAGTTACTGTTTCAAGCTGGATATGAAATGACTGAAATACTGCAGAGAGACAAGAAGTCGCCACTCTTCCTGCTCACAGCCTGAGAGTGAGGAAGTCAGTTTTTGAGGCAGCATGAGCTCATCCGGACGCAAATAACTTAATTATTCTTAAAGATTAATTTTGTCACGACTCACTGCAAGCCTGTGTGCCTTATCTTCCTTTGCAGTGCATATTGCATTGATCACAATATTGACAAAATAAACAATTATAAAAATATTAACTTCATGTATTGCACAGACGTAGTTAAGTGGATATAGCATTGGCTTGACACTTTGGGCACCAATCAAAAAAGAGGATGAAGGCCATCAGTGCAGATAGCCAGTTTGTTGGACTAATATGCAAGAAAACACATCAGATATAACCAAAGAGTAATTTATTATACAACACACAGCTGTTTCCTCTGGAGCAAATCTATTATGATACTAGTTAATATAGTAAGGGTAGCAGCTGTCTCTATACTGTGTTGTGGCTGACTGTTGTAGCTGAAAAATATATATAATGTAGATCTACATATATAGTTTATAACTATCAATCATCGCAAAATAAAGTTGTCATACTGCTGAAATGTTACCAGTTGTGACTGTGAGGTCAAATACTGCAGTGATCCATGCCGTTTAGATGATCTACTCCTGCTGAATTTCTTATGTTTTAAACAGATCAGGACACTCAGTCTGTAGTGATGACTGAGCTGGTAAACCTCCTTTTACTGGACCAGGAGGAAATTTGTTTTGGTTCCCTCATGTGTCAGAAATTATTTTTAAGAGAGCTGTGCTCTTTTTGCAGCACACAGTGCTAATTTTCACCTTTCATTAATGTTAACACATAAACAGACAGGAAGTGTTCCACTTCAAAGAATAAATAGTCGACAAATGGAGAGGAAACACAATGCTGGACTGATGAAGACATTTGGTTGCACAGAGCCGTGCAGCTAAAACAACTTCCCCTGTTTACTTGTAGGTCTCAGGTTTTTCTCAGAGCTCTGGTCAGGGTCGTGGTACAATTGTTGAAAAATGCTTGCTAAAGTGCCCATGGGAGCCAAAACACAAGCTAAAGTGCCCTTTTTTTCTTTTTGCCCTTGCCCTTCAAAAACTCTGTGCACACCATTGTTGTTACACATCTCTCTGCGATAGTTTTGTGTGTCTTTGTGGTGGCTTTGCCCTATTTCATACTTGCTGTGAGTCTCTGTGCATCTCTTTTCCAGTGTTTTGTATGTCTTTATGGTCATTTTGAGTCTCTTTCTGGTCAGTACGTGTTAATTTGAGTGACATTTTGAGTGGCTGACACTTTGGGCCCCAGGGCCAGTATGCCCTTTCAATAATCCATCCATAAGTGGTCCCCTTTTGTTATTAAAAAAGAGGATGGCTTAAGGCCATCAGTGCAGATAGCCAGGTTTGTTGGACAAATATGAAAGAAAACAAATGGATGACAAATGGATAGTAAATGCAATTCTGGACTGATGAAGACATCTGGTTGCACAGTCACTGTGACAAAAGTGCACAAAGACCTTTGAACAAAACTCAGCCGACCAACTTCCCCTGTTTACTTATAGTTCTCAGGTTTTTCTCAGAGCTCTGGTCTTGATTTGGTCAGTTTACATCTCACCACTTCTCTTTATTGTTCTTACTTTGGTCCAAATGATAGAACTGTGAGGTGCCTCAGTTTTCTTGTTGAACTGAAAGGGATATTTAATAATGCCACCTGATGCCTGATTCTTTAACTTCGAACGTGTTATTAACCAAAGACTATTTGACACATGTAGTTACCAGAGTTTATTGAAGTGACTTGTGTACAGTCTGTATCACTGCTGCTCTGCAATACAGCACTGATGAGAAAACCTCCGTGACGAAAATGCTTTGTTCACTTCAGATGCTTTAAATCCAGCAGTCATCCACACGTACATACAAACACAACTGTGATAATAAAAGATAAATATCCACACTTTCTGCTTCCTCATCACAGCAATAATCTGTCTTTAACTGTTTAAACTTCTGTTTGGAAAAATATATCTGCACATTAAAAGAAAACACAGTTGAGGCAAAGAAAAAGAATATTAATAAAACATATTTTAAATGGAACATTCATGTTTTTTTTAAAGCCACCTCAGATTCACACATACATTTGTGGTACATGTTGCATTAATAACAGTAGTGACATGTTACAAACTAGAAACATATGAACTTCATGTATTGCACATATAGTTTAAATGAACAGTGCATATAAAATATAGACATGTAATATTTAGGCAGAGTTTCATTATGAGTAGTTTAGTGGTAATCTTATTTTATTACAAATGAGGATGATTTGAGACCATCAACGCAGATAGCCAGTGTTTTATTAGAGAAATATGTCTTGTAGAAAAACTCCCGCACACTGTTTAACTTGGAAAAATAATGATCTTAATGCTGCAACTAGACCTTCATCAGGCACACCGAAAGATATGAAAGAAGCTAATCATATATAACCTAAGATTACCATGTGATACATGAAACAGCTGTTTCTTCAGTAGCAAATCTATGATAATAGAAATTAATATGTTAAGGGTAGCAGCTGTCTCTACTGTGTTGTGTCAGAGGTACTTCTTTGTAAAAGTTGTGTTCTTTTTGCAGCACACATCATTTATTTTTCCCTTCTTATTAATGTTGGCAAATAAACAGAAAGACAGTGTTCAACATCAAAGAATAAATAGTCAGTAAATGGACAATAAACACAATTCTGGACTCATAAAGACATTTGGTTGAGAGCTGAGAGTGCTGTGTGGCTAAAACAACTTCCCCTGTTTACTTCTGGTCATGACTTTATCAGTTTACATCTCACCACTTCTCTTTGGTGTTTTTACTCTGGTCCATCAACAACACAGTTGTATTTCATCACATTTAAAGCATCAAACAGAATGAAAAACATTAAAAATACTGTTTTTTATTGGTGATTAAAGACTGAACTGTGAGGTGTCTTAGTTCTCTATCGTATCGAGATGATCTCCCCACCCAGCAGTTGGAATTATCCCCACCTTGGGTAATCGACCTGGAAAATTAATCATCCTTTAAGACACCACTTTATTAGGCCTGAATGCACCAGGCTATAAAGCCCCACCTTGTGCATGTACCCTCTTATTCACTGATTTCCACCTTTCAGAGTAGGCGTGGGAGCAGAGAGAAAAACAGAGACACAAGTTTTAATTGTCTTAAGCACTTAGTTTCTAATGAACATCGATGAATATTCAGCAGTTTTACTGATATAATTTCAGCTTCAATCATGTGTTTTGTTTCTTTGCCAACAAAGACATCAGAAGCTCAGATTATTGATCGGCCCTAGACCAAGAGAACTCACTGCAGCATTAAATAACATGAACAACATTCAAGGTAGAATAAAGTGTTGTTTCTCTTTTGTAAAAAAAGAAGCTTGATTCAGTGTGCCCACCCTAATTATGGCCTCTCTGCCCTGGTGGCTCAGTGTCCCTTCATTGACCCCAGTGGGAGAGTCTGGCATAGCATTTTTATATATGTATTTTTCACATTTTAAAAAGGACATTTTATGCTTTTCCTCATTTTATGTCATATATATGAATATACAGTGTTTGATACTCATGTCAAACGTGGCCGAAGTTTCAAATAATGAGGTGAACGTATGTAAAAGTAATCTCTGTGAGCAAAAACCTCAGGCCTCAGACTGTTGTGAATACTTTTCAACATTTTTTTTCTACTTTTAGGACAAGTTGATGTCAGTTCGTGACAGATTTCTTTATATAGTCATCTGCTCCAGGCACGCTACTACAAGTGTTAGCATAAGGGAGCCTACAATGCTACATTAAGCTAAAGCATTTAAAGTATGTAATCTTTTTTTTTTAAACAATATTTTATTAGGTTTT
>NW_026078872.1:2485-4460 GCF_006386435.1 Epinephelus moara | reverse complement strand
CAAGGTCACCAAATATATTTTACCCCCATTCACGTGCTTTTGTCTTTTCCCTCCCTTGCTCTCTCTCTCACACACACAAACACACTAGCGGGCAATTACCAATATCTGCCAAATCTGCTGACATGACAAAATGCAAATGTATGTTGTTATGGTCTTTGAATAATGGCTCTGAGGCTGCCATACCTCTGCTGGTTCCCTACAGCTTTCTTTGATTTTACATCATTTCCTTCTTTACCCATCACTTTCTTTTTCCTTCCTTTTCTTTCCTCTTGTTCTCTTCTTTTCTTGTCAGTCTTACCTGTCCTTTGTTCTTGTTTTTTTTGTTTAATTTCCTTTCTTTTCCTTGCCTAGATATACCTTAACATGAAGATGTGAAGGTCCAATAACCCCCCCCTCTCTCTTTGTCTTTCTGTCTGTCTCTCTCTCTCCAGTTGATGGAGGGATCAGGATGTCTCTGTCTACTTTCTGACACTGTGTCAGAGCCCATTGATTTTGACATACTCCTTTAGCTAATCGTGTGGTGGATTAACACACATGATACAGTCTTTGTGTGTGTGTGTGTGTGTGTGTGTGTGTGTGTGTGTGTGTTCTGTTTGTTGATCATTTCAGCTCAAAAACAAATTTCCATAATCTAAGCAGGAGATTTGTATATGGGCCAGTATACAATTCAGTTCATTCACAGGTTTAAATGGAATTCTGTCAGGTTTTCAAGTGAAAAAGATTTTAGCATTTAACATTCTGCTCTATTGATGGTAGAGCATACTCTGAGTCACTATATCTTAATCACAAAAAAAAAATGTCTATAACTTAACCCAACCTAATTAAGCCATCTCTACCATTCAGTTTTGGTATGTTATTAAAAAAAATCCAATAGGTGTTGATGTGTCTTTAAATAGTATACCCTTACAGTTCAAAAATTCACTCCAGACATGAGGAGTGTGAGTGGTGGTATTTTCAAAAGACATGTTATAGTTTCAGAGGTCTTACTGAACAGATTTATGTAACCTCATACAAAAAAAGGTCTAATAACGGTCAGAAAAAAGGTAATCATCACACCCCAGTATCTCATGCAAACATATCTGCGGGGAGCAATGAGGCCGTGTATAGATGCCAAACTCTAACTATGTTCTGCTGTTGAAATAAACCTTTAAATGTGAGTTGTATGACCGAACCGTAGTTAGTATCATGTATTCATGATGATTCAGTCACTACATGAAAAAAAAAGAAATATATATCAGTTTGATTTTTCACCATTTTTGAGATGTTTTCAAAGTACTGTAATGAGAAGTATATCAAATAAATATGTGAAAATAATACTAGTGCTTGTAATACCACAAATTCCATGGCAAAAAATTGATATATGTTGGTATACCAACATATTACTAGCTTTATAACAATACATGATTTGTAACTTTGATTTCTTTTCCCCACCATTTGGTAGAGGGCAGTATTAAAAAAGAAATAGAAAAAAAAGAGGTTTATAAAACAAAACAAAAGACACAATTATTATTACTCCAAGGAAAAAGCAAAGATTTTTTCCCATTGTTTGTGTGTGTGAACATTAAAGGGATGAAGAGATGACATTTAGAGCGTTGATATAGCAGCCAGCAAACCACTATTTGCTATGTAAAGATATAGTGGAGTAATGGCATTCTGAGCAGAGAATGAAGTCACGCTCCCTCTGTGTGTGTTGTAATCTGAGCTACTCTGTGGTTTGTTGTGATAAGATGGTTTTCTGTGTCTATCCCACTGGCTAGCTCATCATTGCCGCTTTGCACTGCACTCATACAGTGGTTACCGCTGATATCAGTCAATCAATCAATCAATTTTATTTATAAAGCCCAATATCACAAATCACAATTTGCCTCACAGGGCTTTACAGCATACGACATCCCTCTGTCCTTATGACCCTCGCAGCGGATAAGGAAAAACTCCCCAAAAAAAAACCTTTAACGGGGAAAAAAAACGGTAGAAA
>NW_026078872.1:0-2371 GCF_006386435.1 Epinephelus moara | reverse complement strand
TGTCATGTGGATTACTGTTAATTTGTTATGCTGATCTGTTCTGTACGACATCTATTGCACGTCTGTCTGTCCTGGAAGAGGGATCCCTCCTCAGTTGCTCTTCCTGAGGTTTCTACCATTTTTTTCCCCGCTAAAGGGTTTTTTTTGGGGAGTTTTTCGTTATCCACTGCGAGGGTCATAAGGACAGAGGGATGTCGTATGCTGTAAAGCCCTGTGAGGCAAATTGTGATTTGTGATATTGGGCTTTATAAATAAAATTGATTGATTGAAATTGAACAGCTCAGCACAAGGGAGTTGTGTAATACCTCACCTCTCCAGCCACCCCCTACCTTGATCCATAACATCGACTACCCCCAGGCCTGCTTCTGACCTGCTCACTGATGGTACCTTGGCTGCCGCTAAGGTCTCAGTTTAAAAAACAGGCTCAGTTTAAATAAAGCCTGAAGGTGGTGGTTACTAAGATCCCATCTACAACATATTGCAATGTGGCAGTAGCAGGTTTGACACACTTTCTCCTACCGCCTCATCTGCTCAAGGCTGTGCCTCCTCTTCTCCTTCCTTAGCTCCAGGACCATCACCAGACTGGCATGGGGTGATGCAGACTCCTGCAAACATGACAGAGATGGCTCAATCACAAAAACATAGAGGACATTTCATGATGATAGGAAAACCTTCACAAAGCAGAGATGCACGGAAACTCATCCAATCTGAGTCACCCACTAAGTGCACCTCATCTCATGTACACCACAGATCTGCACGTGCCCCCGGTTAGTGAGCCAACTGTCCATCAGAGGACTGAGCAGAAAATTAACTAGAATTATTGCCCTGCGGTTGTATGCCTCCATGCACCAGTCAAGTTTCTCTTACAGTTTACATCCATGCCTGTGAAAACATGGATGCTTGACATACATCTTCCCCCCCGCAGCACAAAAACATCTATACGATCAGCACAGTTTCAAGGTGGACACCTAACATTAGAGTCACCAATTCAGTATCTGACCAAATGACACCTCTTCTAATCCTAAAATATGATGTTGAGTCATGGCCAGAAAAGTTTTTTTGCAGAATATTATGATGTCACAGTGAAGTTGACTTTTGACCTTTTGAATATAAAATGTCATACCTTTACCATAATTATTAATTATTTCAGATAGCCAATTTGATACTTTAATTGGAGATCTATTAGGAGGTCAGACCCGTGTTAAGGCTTAAGTCCCAACAAATGGTGCCGCCGTGTAAAACATAACACTGGTGCCTAGATCACAACAAATAGTATCCACTGTTTTAGAGTATCACCAGTAGAATCCCTACTATTATAATTTACAACATTAATGGTGCCCCTTGGTGAGGCCTAATATTGTTGTTCCCTACATGTATACTGTGTTTAGAAAGAAATGATTGATTTTGCTTTACCTAGACTTTAATGGGCCCATTTCAGCCAGACTGTAATTCCTGCTTTATACAAAAAAAAAAAAAAAAAATATATATATATATATATATATACATATATATATATATATATATACATATATCTATGGTTGTTTTCATACATTTAAAAGTTCAAAAATCAAGCTTTTTTGCCTTTTTTACTGCATCAAAAACATGCTGAACCGCAACACCACTGTATTGTAGCGAACCAAACTGTGACAAAATTTGCATTAACAAAAGGGAGCACATTACACCTGTCCTAGCATCATTGCACTAGCTTCCTCTCCATTTTAGAATTAATTTTAAAATGTTATTACTCACCTTCAAAGCACGACTTGGACTAGCTCCTGAGTATATGATGGATCTTTTGATGCCCTATGAGCCCAAACATGCTCCGAGATTATCTAGTCAGCTACTTCTTGCTGTTTGCAGGACAAATTTTGTAACAAGAGGGGATCAGGCTTTTGCTGTCAGGGCTACCAAACTCTGGAATGCACTTCCTGTTGTGATATAATCATCTACATCTGCATTCACTTTTAAAAAACATTTAAAAACACATTTTTTTAGGATGGCATTTCTATAAAGTCCTACTGTTAAGCATCTATATATGTAAATATGTGTTTATGTGCATAAGTGTACTAAAGCTTGTACACAAAGCATGGGTGTGTATGGGTATATTATGTATGTGCCTATTTGTGTGAATGCATGTACATGTTTATACACATTTATGTATATTTGTTTTTAGCACTTTGTTTTACTACTTTACTATTTGCAGATACATCTTTGTATATGCTCTTGCTTCATTTAACCGTTTTTATTGTCTTGTGTCTTATAATTATTATTATCATTATTATTATTATTATTACTATAGTATTACTATATTATTACTATTATAACTACATGGTTTTCACTGGACAGGAAGGGGATGAAAACTGCCATCTGA